>NC_056746.1:229215309-229515309 GCF_019279795.1 Protopterus annectens
CATGTTCAATAACAGCCTCGCATCAGGCTTTGTGCCCACTGAATGGTGCACAGCAACAGTTATCCCACTCCACAAAAGGGGAGCCACCACTGATCCCGGGAACTACAGACCTATTAGCCTGACGAGCCTGGTCTGCAAGGCCATGGAACGTATCATCATGGAACTCATAAACAAAGACATTGGTAACCTCCAAACTCTGGATCCCACCCAGTTCAGGTTTGTGAAAAGCAGATCATGCCTCCTGAACCTGATCGACTTCTTTGAGGCAGTCACCAAAGCCGTAGATGAGGGTAAGGTGGTTCACACAGCCTATCTTGACCCCGCCAAGGCTTTCGACACTATCCCCCATTCTGGAATTATAGTTAAACTCAATAAACTAGGCATAAATCCCTATGTCATAAGATGGGTTGCCAACTGGCTCACTGACAGAACCCACACTGTAAAAGTTGCAGACTCCAAATCTGACCTCAAACCAGTGACAAGTGGAGTACCACAGGGTTCCGTCCTGGGACCGCTCCTGTTTGGTATCTACTTCTCTGAAGTACAGGCTAACACAGAAGGCCTTTGGCTAATGAAGTTCGCAGATAACTGCAAACTAGGAGCCATAGTCAAGTCCCCAAATGATGTGAACATCCTACAGAAGGACCTCTCTGAGACAGATGCCTGGTGTCAGAGCCATGGCTTCAAGCTCAATGCCAAAAAGTGCAGTGTCATCCCCTTTGGTAAAAACTCTGTACCCATGAACTACCACATAGGCAGCAATCTACTTTATACCGAATGCATGATGAGAGACCTTGGGACCCAGGTGTACAGTAGTCTCTCCTTTGATAGTCACATCGCCACAGTAGTCAGGAAGTCCTTCTACGTGGCATACCTCATCATAAAGGGTTCTCGTCCAGGAAAAAAGAGGTCATCGTTCCCCTCTACTCGACACTCATTAGACCCATTATAGAGTACAACGCCCCTTTTGGAATGTACCTCACAAGACATCTGCAGCAGCTGGAAAGGCCACAGAAGTACCTCACAAAGAGGATTACTGGACTCAAACAAATGCCCTACACTGACCGTCTCAAAAAACTCCAGCTTTACTCCATAGCATATCGCCTACTCCGAGGTGATCTCTGCCTAACATATAAAGCTGTGTCAAACCCAGAGCTGTTGGACATGCTACACCTAAAGAAATCCCAATCCCTCTGAGCTACACGCTCTAGGGACCTAAACCTTGTCACCACAATAAACAGGACATGCTGGAGGGATAGATTCCTATCCCAGAGACTTCCCATACTCTGGAACAGGATATCCATCTATGTCAAGCAAAGTTCTTCATTAGCACTCTTCAAGAAAAATCTTGATGAGTGGATGGGAAATAGGAAATACACCCCGGGGATCACTTCTTTGTCTCTGCTCGACAGTGGCACAGGAAAATAACTTTCTTGGGTGACGTAAGCCAGGGAACCTTGTTGGCTAGGCGTACGTAGGCCCTTGGGCCGATAGCCTAGTACCTACCTATGAACCTATGACTTGGTAATTTTTAGTTGAGTACCACTGCATGTAAATGGCTGTTTTCACTGTCCTATGGCAAGAATATATATGCATAGGTATGTACTAGGCTAATGGCCCTGGAGCCTTTACAAGCCTACCACAACAGAAGTGCCCTGGCATTGTGCCGCCTGACGTTAGTTTCCAGTGTATCTATCAAGTAGAGCCACTGTAGTGATCCCCGTGGTGAACTTTCTATTTCCCATCCACTCATCAAGATTTCTCTTGAAGAGGGCCAGTGAGGCGCTCTGCTTGACATGTATGGGAAGTCTATTCCAGAGCATGGGCAGTCTCTGGGTTATGAGCCTGTCCCTCCAGCATGTTCTGTTGATTGTGGTAATGAGGTTGAGGTCTCTGGAGCATGTGATGCACAGGGGTTGGGATTTCTTTAGATGTAGCATTTCTAACAGAGCTGTGTCAGACATGGCTTTTTAAGTCAAGCAGAGATTGCCTCTCTTTAGATAATATGAAACAGAGAATAGCTGGAGTTTTTTTAGTCTGTCCATGTAGGATGTGTGTTTAAGGCCGAGGATCCTCTTTGTGAGATACTTTTGTGGCCTCTCCAGCTGTTGCAGGTTTCTAGTGAGGTACATGCCAAATGGGGCATTATACTCTATGACTGGTCTAATTAGGGAAGAGTAGAAAGAAATGATGACCTCTTTCTTCCTTACTTACATTATTTTAGGATGTACCCTACGTACATTAAACACAATATTATTAAAGGCCAGTTTGTGAGGCTTAAAAGTTTGACTAGTGATGTCAATAAAATAGACAGTCTTACAGAGGTCTTACATAACAGGTTTTTGTGCAGAGGGTACCACCAAATTGGTGCAAAGTATTGTTCAACAACAAGACAGTCAAAATCAATGTAGAAATGCTGGTTCATAATACAACAGCTGATTGGTCTTCTGCCATGTCAATGGTACATACTTTGGAAAGTGCAGCTATAAAAAGAGTTATTTATAACAGCTGGAGAATTTTAAAGGTTTGTGAGGGAATTTTAGAAGTTGTGGGCAACAGACCTCTTTTTGTTAATAAAAAAGCCAATAGCATCAAAAAGCTTTTTAGAAAGAGAGGAAAATAAACATGACGTAGTTGGAAAAAGAGGGACCTACAAATGTTTTAGTTGTGCCCATTGTAAATATATTATGGAAAGTTCTTATTTCATTAATCCTAGGTCTAACGATAAGTATCCAACACTGGGATTTTTTTACATACACAGCCAAGTATGTAGTTTACATGGCGTGTTGTTACACCTGTGGTGCATTTTATATACGGAAGCCAAATCGAGCATTGAGAAGGAGAATTTATGACCACCAATATGACATTTCCATTAGGAATAAGGACAGTACTTTAACCATACATTTTTATGGAGTGTCGTCTGTTCAACAAGTTTGTTTTTTGTGTCATTGAACAAGTTCCATTAGATTTTGGTGGGAATAGAGACAATGAATTGAAATACAGAGAGCTTAGATGGCAAGTTTTACTTCATGCTTATAGTAAACCAGGCTTAAACAGTCATGTTAACTATAAAGTGGTTCTAATTAAAAATCAGCAAAAAATAAATATAAGTAGTTTTTTTATATGTCAACACAGCTTTGTTTATATGCTAACATTGCTTCATGGTTTTAGAACTCAGTATTTGTAAGAAGTGTATAGTATTTTTTAATTGCAGCATTAATTATCTGTATCATGTGACAGGAAATTAATGTAGGAAGGCATTTAAATGTTTGCAGTGGAAAATGGTCATTATTCTGATGAAGGCAATACTTGATGAAAGTGCTTAACATTTTTATGGTAGTGTACTATTAAAAGTTTCATATATTTCTCCTCGCTGGTGGTTTATTTGGATTTTTCATATTGTTACTACCATTTCGTGATTTTCCTTATTTTTTTGTTTATCTTACATATTCTCCTTTGCTGGTATGGATTGGGAAAAAGACTGGTAGGTGAATTGGCTGAACTATGGTTGCCTCAGAAGCCACCTTTGGTAGAAAAGATGGATTTGTATACAGTGAAACTCTGTCCTTGTAAAAAACTATATTTATTTAATTTATTTATTTATATTTCCTTACTGGGGTAGTTCACCATTCAATATTGACTAATTTCAGACTCAGCCCAGGTGAAGTATGAAACATTTCACAAACAAAAAATACAGAAATGTAAGCAACAATAGAATAGTTCAATAGAAATAATATTCCAGTGAACAAGGATAGTGAAATGTACATTTGTATCTAAAGTGGGTTATTTATTCAGTGAATTTTGAAAGAGGAGAAAAGACTGAGAAACAAGATAGGTTAGGTGACATGTTCTGCGTTGAAGCGGAGCATTTGGTTTGGATGAAGAACTGCTTTTTCAGTTGCATTCTGAATTTGGAACAAGTGTTGATTTCCTTAATGTCTATGGGGAGAACTTGCCAAACAGTAGGTGCCTGAAAGGAGAAAGCATGATCAGTTCTGTGGAGATTGGCACTAAGGATAATTAGAGTTGGTGTGGATTATGAATAGTGTTCTCAGGTTGTATGAGGAAGATTTTTTCATGAAGTCTAGCTGCAAGGGGAGTACATTTGTAGAGCTGCAGAAGTTGGAATCCTAAAAGTAGGTTAGTTCTTTGTTTTATAGGTAGCTATTTGGCTTTTTCTAGGGTGATACAGTGATGCTCAGACAGGCAAGTTTGTAATGAATCGATAGATGCTGTTAGAGATAGACTGGAGTGTGGGAATGTTTTTCTTAGAGGCAGAAGCAAAAATCAGGAACACATATTCAAGATGAGAAAGGAGAACTCCTTTGCCAATGGCTGCTTTGGCTGGTTGGGAAAGAAAAGGGGAGATTTTTTTCGGCTCAGAAGATGAGTTTATTTTGGTTCTCACTTTGTCTTTGTGGACATGGAAGTTTAGTGACTGTTCAAGCCATAGTCCTCAGTATTTGAAGGTTGAGGATGTCTCTATGGAATAGTTGTGTAGGTCAAAGATAGTTAAACAGTCAGGTGCTCGGCGAATTTTCTTTGAAGTTTCAAAAAGCATCATTTCGGTCTTGGTGGGGTTGATAAGTAGTTTATAGTTTATGAGCCATTCATTGTTGGATCTCATGTAAGTCTGACTGGAGTTGGCATGGAATGCTGGTGCGAGAGTGACTTGATCGGTAAATGACCATGTCATCAACACACAGAATAAGTAGGAGATGGGGGATTTCACAGGGAAGTTTTTTAAGGAATATGGAAAAGAAGAGGGGAAAGGGGGGCAAGAATGGATCCTTGTGTTACACCTTTGGTAATAGGTGCAGATTTTGATTGTGAGGATTATTTTAACTCTGAAGTGTCCATCAGTGAGGAAGTTTTTAAATCAGGGAGTGGTATCCTGCCTGATACCAATTTCAGTCAGTTTGACTAGGAGAAAATAATGGTCAGTGAGGTCAAACGCCTTTGACAGGTGTGTAAATAGGGCACTTGTAAGGAGGCCACTATCAGAGTTTAGCATGAGGTCATCAGTTAGAGACCAAAGTGCTGTCAAAATATTTCATCCAGGCCAGAATCCATGTTGTTTGGAGGACAGCAGGTGGTACTGCTAGACATAGAGGGAGAGTTGGGTGTTGACTAACCTTTCAAGAAGTTTGCCCAGAAATGCGATGATGGGCACTGGATAGAAGTGAGAGAGATCCTTTGAGTTGGTTTGCTTTGGGAGGGGTTTAATACGAAGTGTTTTCCAAATCTGTGGCATAATGTTTTGTGTGAGACACAGATTATATATGTAAGTGAGAGAAAAATATAGATGCTCTCTACAGAGATATATGAACCAGAGTTTTATGTCATCAGATCCAGGAAGGGTGTCAGTTGAAATATTTTGTATAATGGAGACTTCTTTAGGATGTATGCATTTGAAGTGGAAGAGAAGGATGAATGGTGGCAGGGTGAACAATGCATGACATGTGGGAGATGTGGAGTTTATTGGTTTGACATTGCTAAATTATTTAAGTATGTCTTCTGGAGAAAGTTTTGTGCCACATGAAAGATGTTTTTAGACAGGGTATCATGAAGAGTTTTTTCTTTTTTTTTTCTGTAAGTTAACCTCTTTCCAAAAGAGTTTGGGGGAATGTGAGAGGGTAATTTGTTTCTTTGTTTGGAGATTTACAGTTTCAAAGCATCAAATGGCTGAAGAACCAAGGCAACGCTACAATCTAAGACACAACAATGTGTTTAGTGTTTTCATCCACAAAGACCAAGGGATTCATCAGAACAAATAAATCTTGTAAAACAAAATAAATGTATTCCACTTAATAGAATAACTTC
Source organism: Protopterus annectens (assembly GCF_019279795.1). NCBI lineage: Eukaryota > Metazoa > Chordata > Ceratodontiformes > Protopteridae > Protopterus > Protopterus annectens. The sequence continues at coordinate 229,221,133 of NC_056746.1, forward strand.
ACATATATTTTCAATTAAATTAAACAAGTCACCTTTAATTACTTGCCCAATCACTGTTAAAAAAAAAAAAAAAAAAAAAAAAACACTAACACTATCATTCAAACCTGGATGCTTATTGGTTTGAAGATTAATCTGCCAAATGACTTTTTCATTTGAAGGCTGTTTTTATAAACATCAAATCTTGGATCTATAGGAAATGGTCTAACAAAAAAACAAAATTTATTGCAACCGATACATTTCTTCATATGGCTACATAGTGTATTATTTTCATTTTTCTGTTTTAATGCAAAAATGTGTTCTTTGATTTGCTTTGAAAGCATACATGTAGCCATACCTACATAAAATGCATTGTTTACAAAAAATACTAAAATATACCATTTCTGTAGAATTACAATTATAATGAGATTTGATGCTGATAGTTCTATTTTCATAACAAAAAAAAATAAATAAATAAAAAATGAACCTTCTGAAATGTTACTTACAAAGTGAACAAACAACATTTAAATGTACCTTTTAGATTTTCACTATGCACCTCTAATATAAAAGCTGAATCTGTTTGCAATACTTGCTTTAAAGAATAGATTTTTTGGTAAGTGAATCTAGGCACTGACCTTGTTCCAGAAAAATGTCTTAGTTACCTTGCAAATTCTCCAGTTATATTCTATAATATTTCTAATACTACCACTATCAACAGACACAGCCACACAAAAACACCTACTACTCTCTATTTCATTGTTTTGTGCATTGTTTTAACTTTACCTGAAATTGGTAGAAATCTGTCAACTCTAAGTAATAACTTCCTTTGCTGTTCTCTCTAAAAAGTCCCTTTTAATTCCTTTTAATAAACATTTTGATAATTTCACTAATTCCAACTTTAAATGATTTTTTATTTATTTATTTAACATTTGTTTACTGGGAAAGTCCGACTTGGAAGTAAGCCAATTTTAAGCAGAAGCCTGGGGGAAAAATGCTCCAGACGCATGTTTTTGTAACGTGGGAGGAAACCGGAATACCCAGAGGAAACCCACACGGATACAAGGAGGACATACAAATTCCGAACAGAAGGCACACCAGCCGAGAATCGAACCAGAGAACCTCTTTCTGAGAGGAGACAATGCAACCATTGCACCATCCCGTCCTTTATTAGCAGTTAACCTAGAGAGCCTAATCATTTGTCCCTGTGGTATGTTCTTTTTGAAGTAATACAGATGGTTGTTAGAATAATGTAGATAACTGTTTACAAATGTAGGCTTCCTACATTACTATTAAAAACCTTTTAATACATATACATGGAACAGAATATCTAAAAATTTATCTTCATGACCAATATTACCTTTAGTGAACTTTAAAAACTTGGTTGCTTACTAAAACAATCTACTTTATGGTTTGGAGATTTCTTTTGTGCCTTCTGATGGATTTCTTGGCTAGGTTATGAAAGACTACAGAGAGAATGTGCAGTTGTCAGTTGTGGGGGTCTGTTTCCATTTTTGCCATGCTTCATCCTTTAGAGTTAAAAGATGTTTCAGTTACCCATTCAGGTTTGTGGAATTTATAAAACCTGTGGATAAGTGGGAAGAGTTTGTCTTGCAGCTGGTGTACAAAATTGGATAGGCTTACAGCTGTTGTATTAGGGTCATGAAAGGAGATTATATAGATCCTGTTGTGGGCTTTGAGAAAGGTTCTGAGTTTGTCTATTTGTGCAATCTACTTTCTGAAGGTTTTTAATAATGGTAAGTAGTTTTATAGGATGGTTGACAACTGTTAAGGTAACGGGCAGAGGTCGCTTAGTAATGGTAGCAGAATGGTTGTGTTTTTTGGTGATCAAGTTTGCTATGTTTGTAATAATCAGGTCAAATGTGGAGTGTCTGGAGGACTTGAGGGTAGGTCTTTATTGGTTTGTTTATGAGTTGAATGAGGCCTAGGTCTGCAAGGAAAGTATCCATGTCAGATGAAAGACAGTCAAGATAATTAAGATTGACATCACCTAAAATGATTATGTTATTATTTTTGAGACAGTTATAAAGGATGTCAGTGATGAGTGATTTGAGTTTATCTACGGAAGCAGAGGGTATTAGATACACTGTAGACATCAGTAGGGATTTTCCTTTGAGAGTTAGAAATTTTAGGAGAATGCATTTAGGACCGGAGTCGGAGGAGAAGGCAATTACTTTTTTGTTGTTTCTGAACAAAACCTCCACCTCTGTTTGCCTGGTCTGGTATCACTGACATACCTGGAGTAGGGTAGAAAGTGTTTGAAGTTGCATGAAGACTTTTTTGACAGAGGATTCTGGGATTTCTAGAACGCCTGGGTTGTGCTGGGAAATAAAAGTACTTATGTGGTCTAGCTTGTTTCTGATGCTGTATATATTCAGAAGAGCACAGATCAGTTCAGGAAGGGAGTAGTTCTGATGTTGAGGAAAGGGAGTTGTTGGATCTGGGTTGGGTTCAATGTTACTTTTAAGAAGTATAAAGATTATGGAGGACAGTCTGAATGAGATCTTTTGTGCTTTTAGGCAAAAAAATGTTTCTGAGTCTTGGTAATCATACAAAGAAGTGATCTTGACAATACTGAGCTAGAAAATAGGTTTGGCCTGATTAGTGGGGGGTTGTGGTGGGGGTTTGCTAGTGAGGAAGTTATGGAAACAGGGGTAACACCCAGTGTTATGATGGCAGGTTGTGTAAGTGTTTTATAAAGATGTTTGTTACTGGTAACAGGGACTGAGGGTGCCGAAGAGGAAGATGAAGGAGGTAAAACGGTAAATTGTGGAAAGAGGAACATATAATGAGACTGACTGGATGTGTGTGGTGTGTCTGTACAAGAAATTATAAGTGGGAGTTAAGACTTCCAGTAATATTGTAGTACTAACTAAGGTAGTTGCTTTTTAAGATGCGTGTCTTCAGGGTGTGACAATGGGTGGATATCAGAGCAAATATAATGGGTGGTCAGGGGTGGGATGGCAGCAAAACAGGTCACAACTCCAACTGGTTTGGGAGTTAATCAGTCAAGGTTTGTGTCCAGCACTGAGCTCAAAAAGTGGTAGGTGCAAATACATATGTTGATCAGACATTAGTGCTTGTAGAGGAGGCTGTGACACAAGGGGAATACTGCCACAGCTCAGCTATCTGGAATTTTGTACATAATTATATGTCATTTGAGAACATTAATATGATTTATATAAAAGTGTAACAAAAGGAGACACTGCCAGCCCAGCTATCTGGAATTTTGTAAATAATTACATCTCATTTGTAAATACCAGCATGAGGCAATTACTTGTGTTACCAAATGTATTATAACTATATGTTATGGATATATTAAACTACTGGAACAGAAGTGTGTGTTGAACAGGGTTTGTACAGTACTGACCTTCAAGGATGTGGGATGTGTCCACAGTGTACCCTACTGGACAGAAATGTATATAAACTATATACCTGTGCAAATGTATGTTTTAATAGCAGAAACTGGAACATACAGAGTTAACTTGCAAAACTTCAAAAAAATAAGTTGAAATTAAATTGCTTTACGATTGTGTTATAAATGTTACTTTCAATGCAGCAAGGAGACAGGATGTCTAGAACTAGGGTACCTTCTGCATTGTTTTGTAAGTGTTTTATCGTTTTATGTCTTCTAGCAACTGCAAACATCTGAAGGCTATGAATTTTTCACAAGATGTCGTCAAATGCTACAATGCGGGGCTTAGCTTGGGAACTTGAGTCAGGTGACCAAAAGTGATGTCATCCAATCTAACCCAGCAGTAATATTTGATATTAATTTAGGAACTCTCTGAGAGAGACAGACTGTGTATTTTGTCTTGGACCTAGCAAGAACATCCACTCAATCATAACCATCTGCACTTGATTTGCTGTAAGACTTAGGGCATAGTATCTCTTTTGGATATAGATAAGAATATAGTAAAGATTAGTTTAGATGTCTTCTGTATTTATTTGAGACTGTCCTGCTATGTTGTTTTAAAATACTTCCTGTGATTTTGAACTCTAACGCAACTGTGTTTACTGAGTACTGTCTTGTTCTTTCATTATTTATTATCAAATATATTTAAACTTATCTTTGTGGCTAATATTTGTGAGACATATTTAAGCTCTTAGAGTACTTGCATATGTGTCTGGGGACACTGTACAGCCGATTCCTATAATAGCCTTGCAAGTCTTGGTCAGACTACCATTTAATTTATAGTAACATTACACAGTAGGATTGGACACCCTTTGTTAAAGGCCTTAAGTAGTTGATAAGAGTGGTTGGTGGCAGTGGAAACTACCTTATAGTCTGGGCAGAAAGGGGCATACCTACTTAGAGGCGATCTCTGCTTGACTTACAAAGCCATGTCTGACCCAGCTCTATAAGAAATGCTACATGTAAAGAAATCCCAATCCCTCCACACCACACGCTCCAGAGATCTCAACCTCATAACAACAATCAACAGAACATGCTGGAAGGACAAGTTCATAACCCAGAGACTGCCCATTCTATGGAATAGACTTCCCATACATGTCAAGCAGAGCACTTCACTGGCCCTCTTCAAGAGAAATCTTGATGAATGTATGGAAAATAGAAAATTCACCCCAGGGATCACTCCAGTGGCTTTACTCGACAGAGGCACTGGGAACTAAGGTAGGGTGGCACAATTCCTGGGTAATCCTACAGGCTAGGCTTGTAAAGGCTCCAGGACCATTAGCCTAGTACACACTTATGAACCTATAGTTAGTAAACCTGTGCCAGCCTTTGCCAGTAGTGTTTGTGTGTCTGTATATAAAATCAAGCCTCAAAGAGTGTGTGTGCTAGCTACTTGGACAGGGACATGAAGCACTAGTTGGACAGAGAGGGTGCTGGAGGTTTTGGCTTGGGCACTCAGCTGAGATCTCAACCTTATAGCTGTGCCAGTGGAGAGTCTTATTGGGGGATCTGGAGAAAGAGGGTGGAACCAGCACCAGACTGACTGTGATCTCTGTGTGCTCTTAAGAGAAATTGCACTTTACTGTGTGTGAATTTGTCATCCTCCCAGTGTGTACATCATCCACTGTTGCCAGTGGTGAGGACTGAGGCTCCTTGATTACTGGGCCAAGTGCAGGGGCATCACAGAGGCAATGTTAATAACTGTATGACACTAAAACAACATATGTTATTCTACCACTTTAGTAAGGTATGCTCACCCTAAAGGGAATGTACCTACTGAGACAGAAGTGTTTTGAAAGGAAGAGTCAAGCAAACACCCGGCATAGAGATACCTCCTGCCTTAAAACAGTTATAAAAAAGAAAAAGCAGAAGTGAAGACACTAAGCGCAACTGGCACTATAAAGTGGGAAATGCACCTTAAGGCTCGCTGTTTTTATTTTATTTTCCTTTGCTAATATGCCTATGATAAGTCTTTGTGTAAAATCCACTACACAGATGATGTTGGTTTACAATGTGAGAACAGACCCAGGTAGCTTGACAAAGAAGTGAAATTCTACAATAGGTAGGGAGAATGATCATGGCTGATGATGGGTTGGAAGAGACAGACTGGTGCTGGTAAATAAGGTACTGCTGAAGAGTGCCTGAAGTTCAGTCACCCCTCTTGCAGACGTTATGGCCACAAGAAACAAGGTTTTCCATAAGAGAATTTCAACTGAGCTGTAGATACTGGTTCAAATGGAGGTTTTGTCAAATCCTCCAGCACAAAACTGAGGTCCTAATGAGGTATTGGTTCTCTAACTGGCAGCTTAAGAAAGAAATCTCCTTTGAGATTTTTTTTAAACCAGTATGTCTCTGTAAGTCAATGTCTCTGACACACAAAAAATACATCTGCCTTCTTGTGACAGAACTGTTCCTAAAATTTGCTGACTTGCATCATCGTGCATGGTTGTTTTGAGCAACACCACTACATTTCAAAATTCATACTGTGATCACTATCCTTCTTAGCAACTTGAGATACTTTCCTTGATCTGCTGTTCAGTACCATACTGCATTAAGGTTTAGTCCATTTTATTGAAAGGAAAATAATGAAATTACTTCAATTTGGAGTGGCAGTTCCAAAATCCAAGATTTTTGAATGGGGGGCTGCAACACTTTGCCTCACTGTGTGTGTGTGTGTGTGTGTGTGTGTGTGTGTGTGTGTGTGTGTGTGTGTGTGTGGAGAGGCTTTTCACGCATATCTTTCTTACTTAAATATACTAACTCTAACACTGTTCTACTTTCAGAAAGGGAGCAATTTTGAAAGTTGTCTCTTTCAATGAAATAGTTTTTAATTTGTAAGTTGTAGTTTTATATGAAATAGTTCTTGATGTAAAAGACTGCTTTCCAGCACCTAAACTCTAGCATCTTTTTCAGTGGTAAGGTGATTTCTGACAAGTGTGAAAACCTCTAATAAATGCTGTACCATTCCCAAAAACTGGATAATACAGGATTTGTCAGTACATTTCTGCATATTCACAAATGTATGAGCCTTGTCAGCATCTGGCTGTAACCCATTTTTAGATAATATGATCTCCTACACACTTCAGAGAAGTCCACCTACTTGACTTTACTTTGTTTCACACCCTGCAAACTCAACCAGTCCATCATTAGTGGGAAACAATTAGTCTGGGCTTTCTCAAACCCAGTGAAACAAATGGCTTGAGGGAGACTTTGGTGTGGCTGTTAAAAGGGAGAAACTAGTGATAAGGCAAACTGCAGAGTGGGAATAGTACAACTGCAATGATATTAAATTAAATGTTTTTGATTGCTTAATTGCTTACAGCATGAAGAAACTTGCCATAATGGATTCCTTCTGCCTTGCCCCTATGACCACTTGCAGTGAAATATAAATCAAAGCAATAAACTCCATAACTTCCATCTTTCAGTGAGATTCTTCTGCCATTTTAGATTCATTGGTGGTTGTAAGGTCATCATCTCAAGTCAAAAACTGTAGAAACTAAAATATAACATGCTGGTGTTTCAATGAAACACAAAAGTAAAACTTGTCTTCACTCTGAAAATATAAAAAAAAAAAAAAGTAAAATGGTTGATGAAGATGCCATACTCACTCTCACTATTGGCAAAGGTTCATCGAACATCCAGTCAGGTCCCAACAAAAACAAAGTGTCAGCAAAAACACCACAGCAAGACCTGATAAAAGTCATAAAAACGCAGCTTCTCAATCTCCCCTAAAACTTTTCATTTTTAACAGGAGTAAATTAATTGTCTACCATACCAGGCATTTTAGCCCCCAAATACTTTTTTTACGCATTTATTGTATCCTTGCAGCTCTGAGAGCCTCTCATCATCCACAAGGTCTACTGAACCCAATTTATCCCCATGGACTAACTTGTGACCCATATTTAGGGGCAGTGAGGGGATTGAGACAACCTGTCTTGGAAAGGGCTGGAGTTCCAGACAGCTCTGTCTGGAGGTGCTACAGACAGAGTGTAAGTTTTGGGCAATTATAATATCTGCAAACATAGCACAACAAAGGTATCACAATCTTCTCGGTGGTTAGCATTGTCAGGATCTACATGTTTTGTTTCAATACTTACACCACTGTTTTCTGGAAGAGGTACAAATGAACCAAAGTCTACAAGTGGCAGGAAAGAAAAAGGACTATATGTGTACAAATAATCTATGCAAGATATTTACATCAGATGACAGTAGGGGGTGCAAAGGTTTCTAGTGTAGCAGCTTCTGACAAAAAAGTAATAAAACAAGACTGGTAAAGAGGATGGACTGATTCATTCTACAGAGTCTCCAGTACTAGAGCATCAATTTCCTATCATGCATGTTCATCAGGGTAAATCAAAGATGTGGAGCAGAAGCAGGGTGTTGATCTGAGTAAGAAGGCATTTTGCAACTCAGTGGCTAAGGCTTCTGCTTCACGGCTGCAGAAAGAGTTCAGTCCTGAGTTTAATAAACTAAGTTTGTGGTTTACATGTTTTCCTCTTAACCACACTGATTTTCTCACCCTGTTCTCTACCTTCCATTTTCAAAAATATATATATTGCTTAATAAGCTACTCTATACTGTCCATCTATAATGAAAGGCATAATAATGTGGCAAGACTGTTGCACTGAGGATTGTACAAACATTATGGTGCTGAAGTGGCTGAAAAACACTGGAAACATGAGCCACAAAGCATCATATTAAGCATCATAGAAAATGATGATGTTTACATCACATGGGATCACACACTACCAAAAGTTCAAAAGACAGGTGCTAGAAAAACAGATATAGTGGCCCAAGAAGACAAAAGTAGCACTGACCATTGAAATTGCTTCACCCAGTGACTACAGTGTCTTGCGTACAGACAGACAGAAAGTCATAAAATATCAAGATCTGCAGGCAGAAACAAGAGCAATGTGGAAGAAAGATACCCAGACAGTTCCAATAGTAGTTGGAGCAACGGTCTTATAAAAAAGAATTGACAATCGTATTTAGATATGTTACCAATCCATGTAGCCCCATACAAATTGCAGGAGGAGTCATTACTGGGCACATGCGAGTGCTGCGAAGAGCACTTACGGCTGACATCAAAGAGTGAAAACAATACCAATTTCATGAACTATAATCATACTTTGACTTAGGAATGGGGTCCATTCCCGTTACAGTAATAGAAACCCAAAAGATTTTGAGAAATTAAAAAGAATGAATCTATCTACATTAATACATCTGTATTTGTCCTTCTAGTTCAAGGTTTGCCTGAAAGGGTCAATACTAGATCTAATTTCTTAGCCATTTAAAAAATGATTAATATTAAATGAAAATCTACACTGCTGGTAAACCAGGCTGACAGGGAACTTGTGCAAAGTCACATGTTGTAGGCTGTATTAACCAATGACCTCAACTCTATCTCGGGATGGTGTACAGGCATCTACTAAGGAGCGGCCAGGAGTATGGAACCCAGTCAAATCATGCCACAGAGTATAACATATGCACTACACAGATGTGCAAAGTTAATTACTTGTCAGTCATAAGACTGCATACCACCCCAATGGGAAAGAGAGGGAAATAACGGAGAAATAATGAGAACAGTACAGTTGTCTAAGTAAACGTATCATAACAGCAGATGTTCAAATAGATCATTGCTGTAGTAGCATAATCTTTATGGGATGTCCTGCCAAGTACTGGACCAACCAGCTACCTTCCAAAGCTTTATGGCATCTACTACGCACCCTAGACACTGCCCTGCACAAGAGAAGCAGGATACAATTAGCTGCAAGGTCACCAAAACCAAAAGCTAACAACGTGAGTAAAATTCAGTTACTGGCTAGCTACCACACCAACTGGGTGCCAGCAAAGAAGAAATCTAGATAAAGTAGGAGAAAATCAACTAGAAAAGGAACAAAAAGCTGTAGCTGATCAACAATAAGCAGTTCAGGTTTCAGCTATGGTACAGGAGATGGTTTCCGTTATTTTGGAAAAAAAAATAAATAAAATGCATTCAGGAGACAGATACAGATAGAAACAAGCAAAGGACTTCAGAAAAGCTATTCAGCAAATTATTAGGGACAAAGAAAAAAAAAGGGGGAGTAATAATATTGATTGTTACAGAGGCTCCAATCATGACAGAAAGGGAAAAGAAATAAAATAATTGAATTGTGGTAATAAGGGGCTCTTGGCATTGAAAGGGGGGGGCACACAACCACTAATTTATATTCCACCTAAAGCTACTACTACGGAGCTCAAGAGAATTTTGGGAGAAATAACTAGCTTTCACCAGGGATTATTATTTATGGGTGGGGAATAGAACCTTATTTGCAATACTGAGCATGCATCAGGAACTTAAAGGGAAAATACATTACAGGAGAGACTTCTGAACAAATAAGAGAGAATATTTGAAATGGAAGAAGTGAATGTATTAGCAGGAGCCAAGACAGAATTTCCATATTATTCCCCAATGTACAACAACTGGGCTAAGCTGGGAAGAATTTACATTTCACAGGAGCATGGGAATTTAATTGAAAGCTCTGAAACATATCCAATAACTACTTCAGATCATGCATCAGGAACTATAAAGATGCAGACTACTGAAGTAAAAATTAGATACTGGTGCTTTCCTACTTGTATATTAAAGAAATTGGAATTTAAGGAATGGGTAGTGGAAACAGTTTGGAAGTCTGAGATTTATTAGGAAAGGTAGACATTTCTCCAAAGGGGATAGCTGGCGCGAGATACAACATGAAAATGCAATTTAAAAATATGATAGAAATAAGAAAGAAATACAGGAAAGCAATAAAATTAATTATTTAAGGGGTTGTCATATTTTAAAGCGTTACAGAAGGGGAATCTCACAGACCAAGAAGTGGAGCAATTACCAAGTGGTAAAGAGAAAATAAGGGAGCATTTGTACAATATGCAAGAGTTTAGAAAGGCTGCTGTTAACAAAACAAGCAGTTTTTGATAACTCAAAAGTCCAAAACTCATACGCATAATGATTTAAGCAACAAAAAGTTGAAATAAATGTTGCCAAATGTAGGCAGCCTATGACAAAAAAAATAACCAGAGATCCTACAGAGCTATTAGAGACATTTTGAAAATCCTATAAATGCCTGTATAAAGCAGAGTAATGGGGAAACAAAGAAAAGGCACAAATGAAAATATTTATGGAATACTTAGCTTAGACTGCCAAGTTAGAGGGAAAAAAAAGGTTTAGTCATTAATAGCAAAGATAAGAAGGGGTGAGATAAAAATAGTACAATGTAATCAAAAGGAAAGTCTCCAGAAACAGATGGAAATCCTATGGAAGTTTGGATGTGATGTAAGAAGAACGTGATAAAAATCTGGGAGGCTTTGCTTCACAATATTTTAAAAAGAGGGACAGTACCAGCCTCTTGGATGAAACCTGTGGTGGCTGTATTACCCAGAGTAAAGACCCTTCAGACACAGATTCATATAGTCCAGTTTCAATTTTAAACCATGATTTTTACAATGTTTATGTTTACACTAAGAGAATGGCAAAGATGTTGTCAAACTTGACAGGTATGGATCAATGAGGAAAGATAAACATTTGACAACATTACCAGAACAATGATGATCTAGAGGAAAGCAGATTTAATAAGTTGCCCCAGTTTTTGGTTGTCTTGATGCAGACAAGGCACTGATCGTGTCAGCTAGGATTTTATAAGTACAGCAAATGAAGCATTTACATTTCAAAAGAAGAATAGGGTTAATTAGGAGGATTTCTGAAGGGTGGAGACAAGAATTAAAGTGGTAGGGTTCCTCTCCAAGAAGCTGTGTTTGAGCAGAAGAATCAGGCAGAGATGCCCTCTTTCACCCTTTGCTAATTGCTCTATAATTAGAGCCATTGAACAAGAAAATAAGGGACCCTCAAATTCAAATCTATAACTGGTGTGATAAACAAGAAACATTAGCTTTAATCACAGAAGATATTTACACTTGATAAATCCAGAAAAGGACATTTCAGTGTTGTGGAACATTTTGAGACCACTTCAGGTCTTTTCAGGACATAAAATAAATGAATATACAAACAAAGGCTACAGCATTAAACTATGCATCTCCACATGAATTCGTTCAGCAATACCATTATTTATAAGAACAAGATAAAATAAGTACTTCTGTGTACGGATTAAAAAGGATTCTACTATTGTAGCTAAGGTTATGTGGGAAGTGACTAAAAAAGATATAATACAAAAATCGAGATGCTGGAAGCTCTTGAATAAGGATATGGACAATATGATGCAAGCAGTATAAACGTTTCTAGTCCCTTTAGTTTTATATACAAGTCAGATGTATTTTTATCATCCAGAGAAGAAATTGTGGACCATAATTACTAAACAGTTGATGGGATTTATTTGAGAGGAAAAAATGGCAAGAGTTAAGTAACATCAACTGTTTCTCTACATAACAATGTGGTTAGTATAGGGTTACCTGATTTGCAGAGATACTTTAGAGCTACAGAATTAATGTGCATTTATCCAACACAAGCAGAAGGTTGTAAATCAAAGTGGTAAAGAATTAAGATGAAATTGGGGGGGGGGGGGGTTCTGGATGCAGGTCCCTAAGGAAAAGAAAAACGACCATGTGGAATATTACATTTATAAAGCAGCAGAAAGTATTCTTAGAACTAAATCAACACTGGAATGAAGAAAGGAGATTTTACCAATAGGGATAACTACAAATAGGGGGACAGAAATTACAAGAGACGGCTGGAATCTGCTGGAGAAATGTAGCAAAGGAACCAAATACCCAGGATGGGGAAGGCAACTGAGTGAGCTGGAGTCAAGCAGAAGTTTAGACTACAGGTTAGAGACTATCTTCATTACCATGGAAGCATAACAGAGTATAAGTAATGAGAAAGGGATACAGGGTGTAAGTCAGAGAGTGTGAGACCCAGAGCTAATATTTTTGAGCCCCTTTTTGGTATTTGGACTATTTAGTCCAAAGTGTTGACATTAATGAAATCCAGGAATCTCTACACATGCTTGTTGTTGGTTTAAGTTTCACAGTTAATGGAAGGACCAAGAGGATACTGTATGATTCTATAGTGAAGGATGTCAATTTGGTAAGATATGCCTCACGGTCTCTGCTTGTGTCATACAAGGGACACAGCAGTAGGCTACTATGCAGTACTGACTTCTGTTTTCTGCAAGATAAAAATATATAAAATGCATTTTATATATATATATATATATATATATATATATATATATATATATATATATATATATATATATATATATATATGGTTCCCTATCAGAAGCCTGAAACACTATAAGCCTGAAAATCAAAATCCTGAAACCAAAAGCCTGAAAATTCAAAATCCCGAAAACCCAAAATCCTGAAAACACAAATAATGCTAATATGTCACTATAAAGACACTAATATCTACCAACTGACCCTGACCCTAACCCTAAGGTCCATCAATATCGCACACTCACCTGACCCACGCCCTAACCCTCACTTAAACCGCCCCTAACCCCAATATTTGTCACTATTGCATACATGCCTAACCTGCGCCCTAACCCTAACTCACTTAAACCGCCCCTAACCCTAACATAAAACCAACCGCACACTCACCTGAACCCAACGCATGACCTAACACTACAGGGCTAACAATAGCAAAGCCACAATGACGTCAGTATGTCCATTTTGTGTTTTCGGGATTTTGAATTTTCAGGCTTTTGGTTTCAGGATTTTGATTTTCTGGCTTATAGTGTTTCAGGCTTCTGATAGGGAACCATATATATATACATATATATGTATATGGATCTACTGCAGTAGATCAAATTAACAGAATACCAAAATTAAAATAAACGAGAAGTAACCAAAAGTTCACAACAATGAAAACTTAAAAAAATATATCAAAACTTGCAATACCAAAGTTTGTTAAATTCTTTCTTTTCTGTGGTATTATCTAGTGGTTTGTACTATGGGCCAGCAAAAGCTATGGCGGACATTACATATCACGCACCTGACACACACAGCTCTGTGTACACTACTAACAAATCTGAAAAAGGAAAGGAAGTATTAATCTTAGAAGGATACAAACAGCATTTGGAAAAAAGTTTTAAAACACGAAAATACTGGCCATGTAAGTACAAAGCAAGAGACAAGTGTAAAGGTACAGTGGTAACAGCATGTGTTTCTAGTGGAGAAGAACTACTGAAATAGGTTGCTCACAATCATGCCAGAGATCCTTCAGAAGTACAAAAGTATGCAAATTGCCATGATTTAATAGAGATAGCTTCTTTGTCAAGGGATACCCCTTGTTTAAAATCTTGCTGAAAACGTAAAATGAGCGGTTTATGAAAAATACAGCTCTATTCCTTTAAATTACATAGTGGTTCACAGCAATTTTTCAAAATGCATTGAAAAGAAGTCATTTTGTAATTTTCTTTTCATGGATATAAGGAAAACTTTTTTATTTCTTTTTACAACTGTACATGGGTGATGGGAATGGTCTGTAATGCCTGCAACTTATTTTTCAATGTTATAGGTTTCGATTTTTTAAGTTTTCATTGTTGTGAACTTTTGGTTACTTTGTCTCATTTATTTTAATTTTGGTATTCTGTTAATTCGATCTACTGAAGTAGATCCACACACACACACACACACACATATATATATATATATATATATATATATATACACACATATCTATATATATATATATATATATATATATATATATATATATATATATATATATATGGAAGCACTTTACATAATCGAATTATTGAAATGTCGAATGTCATATGGTCGAGACCATTTGATCGACATTTCAGTATACCGAATATGTAAAGTTTTAAAAAATAACACTTTACTTACCTTAAAACGTTACGTGCACACAGAGGCAAGGCTTCTTGTACGCTCTGTGTGTACGTAATGTTTTTATCTTTTTTGTGGTGTTGACAGGAAGTGGGAAATCTCCCGTTTTGCACTTCCGCATACAGCGCAATATGGGAGATTTCCCTTTTTCCCACTGTAGCACGATCTCGGAGTTGGTATATTTAAGTAGGGGGTGTGTGGGGGGCACAGCCCCCATAGTGCAGGGGCACAGCCCCCCTGCAAAAGCGATGTTTGACTTTTTTTTTTTTTTGGTTTGGGTTTCATTTTAGAAGTTCGAGTTCCCAAAACTCGATCCTTTGGTCTCGACCATATGAGGTTCGAGATTTTGGGAATTCGATCTTCTAAAGTGAATTCATATATATATATATATATATATATATATATATATATATATATATATATATATATATATATATATATATATGTGTGTGTGTGTGTGTACACACACATAAAAAATGGGGTAATTTGCATATATCCCATAGGCTTCCACTACAGGAGGTTTAAGATATTACACTGAAGGCTTTAGCTTGACTGAGTTATTCTTGTACTTTTTACTGAATGGTTTGTCTGTGTAATCTTTTTATCCTTTGCTTGGATGTTGCTTGGGACATTTTGCAGGCAACTTAATGTTTATGGGCACCCTACTTGGTTTAAAGCACTGTATTTCTAAAGTATAGCCAAACAATCCACTTATGTTGCACCGATCAAGTCATAAAAAGTCTGAAACGTGACATGTCTATAGCTAGTGAGGTTTTGCTTTATTGGCTTGGATGTACCTATAAAGATTTAAAAAGTAAAAAGTCGTTGTCATTCAGAAGCCATGCAACTGAAACACTGGCATATCCTTAAGGGGTCACATGCACATTGTACTACAGGAGGTTTAAGGCATTACACAGTGAAAGCTTTTGCTTGCCTGAGTCCTTCTTCTAGTACATATAGAAATATATGAGTTTACAACGAATAATCGCTGGTGAGGTTGAACGAGACAAAAACATCAAGTAGACTCACTGAAGATTACCATTAACAGTTACTAACATTATCAGAAAAAATAATCGCAAATATAAACCAATACTTTACATTTGTGATTACCAAAAGAAAAACAAAAAACAACTTCCACATGGGAGATCTGCCCCACAAAACTAACTCAAAGGTAAGACAAATTCAAAGAAAGGGGAAAAGCCCTGGAATTATGTAACGGTCAATCTAATGAACTTCAACTGTTACATAATTTCATCAACTGTACAGCTAATGAATAACACCAGCATTTCACCATGCAATAAAATGCAAGCAACAATATATTAAATAACATTCACAAACACAGTTCTGAAGTTAATGAATGACACCCGATTGTAACAGGCATGAAATGTGTTATTTTTAGTACTATGTTCCCAGACTAAAAAATTATGTCTTACCATAACTTGGCATCTGTGCTGTCCTTCATTCATCCTCACAACAGGGTCTTGGATCCAACTCGGCCACTTCCATAGACTTGGATCCAACTCTCAAGCTCCTCCCTCATACCTACAATCCCCTGCATCCACCCAACTACATCAGATCAAGTTTTCCAACACCAACCATGCCACACTCAGACATAAAAGATCGGCAGACGAGGCTCATACGCAGGACTAACAGTCCTGAGTTCGTCCAGGTTCCTCAAGAAGAAGGCGGGAGGGATGGTTGGGTGGGAAAGTGAGGATGAATGAAGTAAGACAACAGAGATGCCAAATTATGGTTAAGACAACTTTTTAATCTGATGTTGTCTCCTTCATTCACCCTCATGACAGGGTCAGAGTCCTCAGATACTAGAACCTTGGGTGGCCCTCGTGGAAGAACATGCTGGAGCACAATCGAGCAAAAGGAAGCCCTTCTCCTGGAAATAACATCCAATTTGTAATGAAACACAAAAGTGTGATTATTGGACCATGTAGCTGCCACACAAATATGAACAGAAGTCCTGGTATAGAAAGCTGACAAAGTAGCTATGGCTCTGGTTGAATGTGCCCTAGAGGGTTTAGGTACCTGCAACCCCCTGGAAGAATAAATGAAGCAGATGCAATCAGAGATCCATTTTGCCAAGGTAAATGTTGACACTGTTGAAGTCTGAAGAAAAGTGTATAAAAAGCTGGTCAGACTTTCTGTGTTGCTTGCTCCTATGTAAATAAAAACAAAACTGTGAACATCTAAAAGTTGAAGAACATACTCCCCTTTGTTTGAAAAATTAGGAAAGAACTCTGGAAGCTGAATGGACTGATTAATACTGCTTTCTGTAGCCACTTTAGGCATAAAAGAAGGATTAGTCAGTAAAGACACTATCCCTATGGAACAGTATGTAAGGAGACTTAGAAGACAGAGCTTGAAGCTCAGAAATCCTCTTGGTGGAAGTGACAGCCACCAAGAGAACTGTTTTCCAAGATAGATACTTCATATTGCAAGTAGCCGCAGGTTCAAAGGGCCCTGAGTTAATGCCGGCAGCACCAGAGTAAGGTCTCAAGGAAGAAAAGGATCCCTAACAGGAAATGAATAAGAAAACACCTTTCATGAAGGATTTGCATAGTCTGGCCACTTTGTGGCGCACCGCTACAGTTATCCCAACTCCACAAGGGGGGATCCACCTTGGACCCCAGAAACTACCGCTCCATCAGTCTGACGAGCCTGATCTGCAAGGTCATGGAACGTATTATCATGGAACTTATAAACAAAGATATTGGCATCCTTCAAACACTGGACCCCACCCAGTTTGGGTTCGTGAAGGGCTGATCTTGTCTCCTGAACCTGATTGACTTTTTTGAATCAGTCTCCAGAGCCGTGGATGAAGGTAAGGCAGTCCACACAGCCTATCTGGACCTCATCAAGGCCTTTGACACCATCCCCACTCTGGAATCATAGATAAACTTACTAAGTTGGGCATTAATCCCTATGTCACTCGATGGGTTGCCAACTGGCTTGCTGACAGAACCCACACTGTAAAAGTAGCTGACTCCAAATCCAGCTCCAGACAAGTGGAGTACCTCAGGGTTCAGTGCTGGGACCGCTCTTGTTTGATATCTACTTCTCTGAAGTACAGGCCAACACTAAGGGACTCTGGCTAACAAAGTTCACAGATGACTGCAAACTGGGAGCCATTATTGAATCCCCAAATGATGTGGATACTCTACAAAAGGGCCTTACAGAAACAGAAGCTTGGTGCCAGAGCCATGGGCTCAAGCTCAATGCCAAGAAATGTATAGTTATCACTTTGGGAAAAAACATGTACCCGTGAATTACCATATAGATGGCAGTACACTAAACACTGAAAGTGTGATAAGAGACTTAGGGACACAGGTGGACAGTGGTCTCACCTTCAATAACCACATCGCCATAGCAGTCAGAAAATCCTTCTATGTGGCACACCTCATCACTAAGGGCTTTTCATCCAAAAAAAAGAGGTCATTGTCCCACTGTACTCATCCCTCATTAGACCCATTATAGAATACAACGCCCCATTTGGTATGTACCTCTCAAGACATCTGCAACAACTGGAAAGGCCGCTGAAATACCTCACTAAAAGAATCACAGGCCTAAAGCAGATGCCCTATGCTGACCGCCTTAAAAAACTCCAGCTATACTCTGTCACATATCGTCTACTCAGAGGTGATCTCTGCTTAACATACAAGGCCATGTCAAACCCAGAGTTGCTGGGCATGCTACACTTAAAGAAATCCCAATTCCTCAGAGCCACACGCTCCAGGGATCTAAACCTTGTCATCACAATAAACAAAACATGCTGGAGGGATAGGTTCCTGACCCAGAGACTCCCCAGACTGTGGAATAGATTGCCCATACATGTCAAGCAGAGCTCCTCCTTGGCCCTCTTCAAAAGGAACCTTGACGATTGGATGGGAGAAAGGAAATTCACCGCAGGGATTACATCAGTCGCCCTGTTAGACAGGGGTCCAGGGAAGTAAATAGTATCGGAAGAAAGAGCCAGGGAATTGTTATGGCTAGGCTTGTATAGGCCCTAGGGCCGATAGCCTAGTACCAACCTATGAACGTGAACAAGGAACAAGCTTAACTAGCAGTGTGGAAATTAGAAATAGCAACTAACTGCTGCTTAACAGTGGAAAAGCTAGCACCCTCATTGAAAAGGGTAGAAAGGAAAAGCAAATCATCCAAGACAGGTGCTGAGAATGGATCAATGTTCTTGGTAGCCCAAACAATAAACTTCTTCCACTTGCTATTGTACACCTTCTTAGTGGAAGCCTTCTGCGATGCTAGAATAATTTTCCAGACCAGGGACTGAAGCCTGAACTGTCTAATCAAGGTTGGAACTGGGGAAACCAAGTGGTCAATTTCAGGGTTTGAAGATTTGGGTGTTGGATCCCTGACAAGTGAGAGAGAAGTTTTGCAAGGACAGAAGAGGACAGTGAGGATGACTGAGCTCTTCAACCTGCTTGCCTTCTGGAGAAACTTGGGAATAAGTGAAAGAGGAGGGTAAGCATGTAAGAGACCTGGGGGGCTAATCGTGGACTACAGCATCCCTCAGGGATTCCCCCTGGAGGAAGGATCAGAGCGAAGAACTGGCTGCATTTGTTGTTGAAGGGAGAGGCAAAGAGGTCACAACAAGGTTGACCCCAACTGTTGAAGATCATGTTGACTACTGATTGGCTGAGGGACCACTCATATGCAAAAACAAAATAAAGTAAACAGCTCCAATGCAGGAACCAACTTAAAAACAAAATTAAAACAAAAACCATCGACCACTGTGTAGGCAGAAATGGCAATAAGGCACAGACCAGGAACTTGAAGCAGAAAGAATTTAATACAAAGCACACCGACTGAGCGCTTTCACCAGTAAAACTGGCTTCTTCAGAGTCGTATAAACACACCCAGCATCACATCTCTTTAATATCTATGCCAAAAATCAATTATTCAATTATCCAATGATTATTGTTATTAAAATCTAATGGATTAATCACATCTAACACTTAAATGTATCTACCATAGATTTTAAATGCATACATTGTTTAGTTGATGCATCTAATCCAAGTTTTTTGTTGTTGTTTTTGATCTAATGTTTGATAATCAGCAACACCAAAGTGTATATATGTGTACCATATAACCTCAATTTAATTAATTCTAATAAAATACTCACAGTTAACCATACTATATTTCATAGTATTGAATAGCTTTCATGTCCATGAGATCTGAAATTTGTCTTTGTGCCTCTGCCCTTTGATTGTGTGGCAGGTTTGGCATGCCTCTCATTTTTGGAAGGGTGTGAAAATGGAATCTGTAGCCTCTGTTTATAATGTCCAGGATCCATTTGTCTTTTGTGACAATATGCCAATTTTTTGAAAATAATGCCAGTTTTCCACCTAAGGGTGCTGCCATTTGAGCCTTGCTTGGCATGCAAAGGGGAAAGTCATTGGGCTTGCTTTCTGAATGGCTGCGAACTATCCTCACCACCTCTTTGTGTAGGAGCTTGCCATTGTCTGCCACAAAACGATCCTTAAAACCAATACTTTACATTTGTGATTACCAAAAGAAAAACAAAAAACAACTTCCACATGGGAGATCTGCCCCACAAAACTAACTCAAAGGTAAGACAAACTCAAAGAAAGGGGAAAAGCCCTGGAATTATGTAACGGTCAATCTAATGAACTTCAACTGTTACATAATTTCATCAACTGTACAGCTAATGAATAACACCAGCATTTCACCATGCAATAAAATGCAAGCAACAATATATTAAATAACATTCACAAACACAGTTCTGAAGTTAATGAATGACATCCGATTGTAACAGGCATGAAATGTGTTATTTTTAGTACTACGTTCCCAGACTAAAAAAATATGTCTTACCATAACTTGGCATCTGTGCTGTCCTTCATTCATCCTCACAACAGGGTCTTGGATCCAACTCGGCCACTTCCATAGACTTGGATCCAACTCTCAAGCTCCTCCCTCATACCCACAATCCCCTGCATCCACCCAACTACATCAGATCAAGTTTTCCAACACCAGCCATGCCACACTCAGACATAAAAGATCGGCAGACGAGGCTCATACGCAGGACTAACAGTCCTGAGTTCGTCCAGTTCCTCAAGAAGAAGGCGGGAGGGATGGTTGGGTGGGAAAGTGAGGATGAATGAAGTAAGACAACAGAGATGCCAAGTTATGGTTAAGACAACTTTTTAATCTGATGTTGTCTCCTTCATTCACCCTCATGACAGGGTCAGAGTCCTCAGATACTAGAACCTTGGGTGGCACTCGTGGAAGAACATGCTGGAGCACAATCAAGCAAAAGGAAGCCCTTCTCCTGGAAATAACATCCAATTTGTAATGAAACACAAAAGTGTGATTATTGGACCATGTAGCTGCCACACAAATATCAACAGAAGTCCTGGCATAGAAAGCTGACAAAGTAGCTATGGCTCTGGTTGAATGTGCCCTAGAGGGTTTAGGTGCCTGCAACCCCCTGGAAGAATAAATGAAGCTCAGTCTGTGTTACAGAAATAAAACAACTTTTCTGTTCTCTATATCTATGTTCTTTTTTTTTTTTTTTTTTGCCAATGCCTGCTGACCTTCAATCTTCCCCAACTGGACTTCAGTCCATTTGTTTTTTCGTGAAGTGGAGTCCCCAGAACCATGAAGGTGAGAGCTGCCCATTTGGGCAATTATTCAAGCAGCCATTGAAGGATGCTTGAGTCCTCATTGGCATCCTGGCTATGAAGCCATTTGAATGGCCTATCCCCCACATTCTGGTAGGGGGATTAACCATCTCCATCCTTGAAGAGACACTCAATACCTTCCCCTTTGAACACACATTCCTGTGCATTCGCTAATAAGGGTTACCCACCAACAATGATTTGGTGGGCCCAAGGTCCTTCTGCACAATGCCTACTCAAATACCACCCTTCATGTAAAGGACTGTGGTAATATGCATCTTGCTCTGCCCTGATGTCTACTCAGATCCATCAAATGTCCAAGCTGTTAACTGCTCTCAGTTTTTCTGGGCCACAGTACCCTTTATAGCACCACAGATGGTTCACTTTTGTAGTTTTATACCATGGTTTCATTCACAATGCTTTGGTCGTGCCATCACCATCAATATGTTTTCTCCAGCCTTTCTGCAAACTTTACTGTCCATTTACTCACATTTCCACAAATACACAAACCAGTATGATCCTTCTATACTAGTCCTCCCCACCTCCATTACTGGAATAAGCAACTTGTCTTACACAGAATGTACCAACTATGGTTATTAGCTGCAAAAGAAATGGGCAAACTTGACAGTTTATAAACACAGGCAGAAAACATGAGAAACGCTCCACTGATGAGCAGAAAATATCACTGAACATTTCAACCAGCAAGAATCAACTTTTGACAAGCAGAAAACAATGAATACTGAGCAGAAAAGCTTC
Organism: Protopterus annectens; assembly: GCF_019279795.1. Taxonomy (NCBI): domain Eukaryota; kingdom Metazoa; phylum Chordata; order Ceratodontiformes; family Protopteridae; genus Protopterus; species Protopterus annectens. Next base: position 229,242,808 of record NC_056746.1, read on the forward strand.
AACCAGCAAAAACTGAAGGGGCAATATTTATTTAATTAATGTTTGATGACCAGTATACTGCACTGATCCTCCTAGTGGTGGACTAACTTCAGCCACAGCCCCAGAAACAAAAGATCATAACTAACATGACAATATGTAAAAGCCATAAGAACATATAGAGGCATACAGATAGGTACTTGTACAGCAGACTCAACAAAAACAGATAATATTAAAATAGCATACATAAGCATTTGTAAGGGTATCCATTTCATTATGTGGCTAATGGATGCTACAAGCAGGCAAATTAAACACAATAAAGGCAAAATATATAAATGTAAAACAAATATGATATTTACATGAAAGAATCTCAAAGGAAACAATTTCTAGGAGGGTAGAGATAAGGTGGGAACAAAAATTCCTAAGTAGAAGAATAAGGGAGGTGAGGAATTCTATGGGAAGTGATGGCTGCTTATATACAAGTGGTGATGAACAGCAGAAAGACAGATATCAATATTATGTGATGTGTGATTGAAAAAAGACACAGTGGCAGTAACAAAGTGTAAATATTTGAATCAAAATTCATAGATGTCTTCACTATTTGTTATGTCAGTACTAATATCATCCCAGAGTTGAGAGCAAAAAAATGAAAAATGCATGGTCAGAGAAAGCCAAAATGCTGGAAGGTCTGTGAGGGATGCAGGTATTATCAGAATGAGATCTTTGAACATGACATGTTTTTTGGAATACTTCTGGAAGAAATCCATGGTGGAAACACATTTTAAAAGTTTTAGCAGTGGAGGCCTTAATTCCCTTGGGGCCCTGTGAGATAGTTTCTGGGTCAGCCGCATGGCTTTTGTATAAAAATTGGTGAGAGTCAGGAACCCGGTAGTACCTGTCAGGCTTGACTGGGGCTGGAGGTAAAGAATCCGGGTTAAGGCAGGCCTCCGAGTACACATCATCTAGTATGTCTAAGACAGGAGGTATAGCCAGAGGCCTGTGCTGAGGTAGCAAGAGAAAATCCCTAAGCCTTTTCTTGGAATCTGAGTACTCTTGGCCTTCCCAGTGGAAGTGTTCCCTTAAGGTATGCAAGGTTTCCCCAAATGAGTAATCCTCTGGGGGGGAGACAAAGGGAATGGACTCCTCTGCATCAGAATCTTCAAAAGGGGAGTAAGAATGTTCCTGTTCATCAGAGTGCTCTGCTATAATGGAGGCCTGGTCAGAGGAGGGGGATTCTTCCTCCACTCTGGGCCTTTTGTCGGGGGGGGTTGAGAACCCCTGATAAAAGTAATTAAATCCTCAGCCATTTTAAGCATCTGTTTTTTAGGCATGGGGCCTGGAGAAGGGCCCTGTATAGCTTGTCTCTTAGAATGCATGGCTGCTTTAGACTTAGTGAAAGCCTTGATGGAAAAAGAAGAGGAAGGTCTGAAGACACCTTGAGAGGAGGCAGACCTGTCTACATTTTGAGATTCCCCACCAAGAGTGGCTTCGGTATCTGTAGTCGGGGTGAGGGCCGAGGAGCCTGCGACCTCGGGCACAGAAGACACCGCCAATGAAGTGTCGACGTCAGTCAGGGGCTGCGTAGGCGCCTCACTGAGAACCGGACCACCTGTTGTCGGCTTTGGCGTGGTGTCAGTAGAGGCCGCGGACCTTATGTGTCAGTCCTTATCTTGGCGTTTTTTAGACAAAACTGGAGTCGGAGTATCCGACGACATAATATAGTTAAATTTTTTGCCAAAATAATGCTGGGCGAACTCTGCCCGACGCTTAATGGTGCGTTTGTTGAATGTACCACAAAAAAGACAGACCGAGACGTTGTGGTCTGGGCCTAAGCAAGGAATACAGAGGGAATGAAAATCCTTATGCGGTATTTGCTTCCCACATGAAATACAATTATTAACTTTGTCTGACATCGGTCTGAGGCAAGAAAAGTTTCCCCAACGGGGTACTTGGCTTTCAAGAAGACTTCGGTTGCAAAATTTTCGTAATTTCAGGAGCTGGCCGACCAGCACTTGCGAACTGCTTCTGCTTCGGGCACTGCGCGGCAAGAAAGACTGAAGAAAATGGCGTCGGCTGGTTCTTTTATACCCCTGTTGCACTGACGTCAGGGAAGAAGCGACGACAACCGACGCCGGACCTAGACTTTGGAATTCGGCTGACCGAGGACCCGCCTGACGGCAGGAAAGCCCATCTGTTATGACTGCAGCTGTATGCACGATGAACATTCTCTTGCTGTGAGGTGACAACGCTACCTGTGCAGCACTGCACTGCCCATTTTTGCCTCGTTTTTTGGGTCCGTTTTTCATAAAACTGTGTTTTCTGGCAAATTAAGATTGAAGTTAGAAAATAATGACAGACATTTAAAATCTCAGACTTCATACCCTTCAGAAAAATTCATGCTAATCAAAACATGTTATTCCATCAACTTTTTAAGTTTGCAAGAGCAATATTTAAAAATTGTCCCTGTTTTTGAGCCTTTTTATCAGTTTTACATATGACTTTGTCCAGATTTCTTGCTCTAAGAGGTTGAGAGGTATCATCGCTTGTACTACAGATATACTCAGTACAGTAGAGTACAGGGACAAGACATCTGAAGGGGCCATAATCCAGGCAGCCATGAGGGATCTTTGTGCTCTGCTCATATCCAGGCCTTCAGCTCTGTTCATTAAATGCACACATCCTCATCCTCTGGGGTTGGTAAATCTTGCTTTCCCCCCAGAATGAGTTCCTGATGGGTCTTTTCTAGCTTGCCACTGGGGTTGAAACTACATGGTACACGACCCCCAAGCAGTGTTGGTTCATCTAATATGTGAGCTACAGTGGCATTTCTAGTATGATTACAAACCTGCTACCTAGTGGCAATAGTGGGTACCTGCACTACTGCATGGGCATACTATGTTGTAATCCTGATGTGTGTGTGCCTACACACATACTCCATGAGGGCTACCAATACCAGCCTAGGATTATCAAGTCCACTCCCCTTAATCTATGGCAATTTCTTGCATGCAAACCTTTACCTGCACGCAAACAGGCAGCTGACTGAAATGACAAGCAAGCCAAAAAGCCACTTATTTTCCCATCTTACCCCATTCTCAGCTCTTTCGGCATAAAAGGCAGAACTCAAACTGGAGTTGTTTGGTTCATAGTCAATACTTTATCCCTCTACTCCACAAAGCCAAATTTTTTAAGTGTTTTTGAAAACAAGGATCAACAAACAGTAAGCAGTCAGTACACCCTTATGGCAAAATGAGCAACTCCACCATTCAGCAATGGCTGAGACTCTAGTGCAGGCAACAATTTCAGATGCTGTAGAAGGAACTCAAAATAAATGCTAAAATTCTCTGTTCTACATACTTAAGAATATGCTTTAGCACAACACTCTATGTTCTGTACCATATCAAAGGCTTGATGATTATGCATATAATTAATAGCAAAGAAATCACATAAATAAGTCAGTTCATATCTCTACATACTGTTTTTACTACATAATACTTCTCAAGGAAACTACCCATAGGTGAATTAAATTTATAAAGCACTCAAGGAAGTATTTTTTTTTATTCCAGTACACTGTTACTTTTTCCGATGCATTACAGACGTTTGCTAACAGTTCAACTCTGTTAACAAACCAACATCTCAAAAGAAAAGCACAGCAAAAAATAATCCATTTCTTACCTTCAATGCAATCAATGACATAGGCTGGAGCTTTAGACTTTTTTAGCTCTTTATCACCAGACATGTCGTAAGGAGTTAAGTCATCATCACTATCAGAATAAGCACATTAAATAAAAGTTATTTCCTATACATGATAAAAAAGAAGTTATGTCTTACCATAACGTTCCATCTGTGTTGTTAATCTTCACCAATCCTTGATGGTGGGTTTGGTTCCAAATCCTCGGAACAGACTCGGGCGTTATTTTCCAGCTTGTGTTCTCCAAACTCTTGAGCCCAGCTCTGCCCATAATGCTCCTCACAGAGATTACCTCAGATCGAGTTTGCCAGATGGCAGAATATAGCCAAAAATGTTAAATCATCATACAAATATACATATAGTGATATACACAAAGAAGACAAGGCCACCTATAAATTCTCGATGAGAAACTAGATCAGAATCGGTGAGGCCTACTAAGAGCTTTAGGATGGGGGATGGTGGAAGGGAATGTCAAGGACTGGTGAAGATGAACAACACAGATGGAACGTTATGGTAAGACATAACTTCTTTATCTGATGTTGTTAATCTTCACCTAGTCCTTGATGGTGGGACAGAATCTCCAGAAACTTATATACCTTGGCAGGTCTCATGGAAGAATATTCTGAAGCACCATAGGGCCAAAGGATGCTCGACTTCTCGAGATTTGATCAAGTTTATAATGTGCAATGAAGGTATGGTGAGTGGACCAAGTAGCTGCTGCACAAATGTCATCTAGAGAAGCTCTTGCATGACAAACTGCTGATGGGGCAACAGCTCTAGCAGAATGAGCTTTAACTGTTTTGTGGAGTTGAAGTCCTTGAGATTGATAGATGAAAGAAATACAGTCTCTCAACCACTTAGCCAAAGTAACTTTGGAGACTGCACAACCCATTTTTAAGGCACAGAAGGACACAGATAATTGGTCCGATTTATGGAATACTTTAGTTTTGTGAAGATAAAAATGCAACTGTCTATGAACATATAGAAATGAAGCATTTGCTCTAAGTTGAACTCTGTCTTTATGAAAAATTAAATGGGGAGATTTGCATGATAAAGCCTGTAACTCAGAGACTCTCCTTGCAGAGGTGATGGCTACTAGAAATAAAGTCTTCCAAGTCAAAAATTTTAATTGACAAGAATCAGCTGGTTCAAAAGGTCTTTGGGTTAAAGCTTGTAGGACTGTTGTCAAGTCCCATGGAGGGACTGGATCTTTAACAAGGGGTCTTAGCAAGGATAATCCTTTCAGGAAGGCTCTGGAGAGCTTATGGGACATTACTGAAGAGTCACTGTGCCCAGTTTGAAAATTAGAGATTGCCGCCAACTGAACTTTTACAGTGGAAGCAGAGGAACCAGACTCAAAGAATGTATTCAAGAAGTCCAATATGTATTTAACTGGGGCACTGAAGGGATCAAGTGCCTTATTTAAAGCCCATATGGTAAATCTTCTCCATTTGCTCAGGTAAAGTTTTCTAGTTGTAGGTTTGTGGTGTGCAATAATAATCCGTTAGACAGGCGATGACAGAGAGGCTTGCCTGGCAATCATGGGAACTGGAGAAACCACACTGTCAGTTTGAGGTGCTGTCATCTGGAGTGAACCATGCCTTCTGGGTGAGTAAGCAGGTCTGGAACCGGGTCCAGAATCCATGGTTTCTGTAGCAGATGAGGCCAAAGGAAGGGGAACCAGACTTGTCGAGGCCAGACTGGGGCAATGAGGATTATGGTATTTTTCGCCCTTTTTGCTTTCTTCAGAAACTGAGAGATTAACGGAATTGAGGGAAAGCATATAACAGACCAGATGGGCCAATTGTGTATAACAGCCTCCCTGGGTGACTCTCCTGATGGAGGGATTAGGGCTATGTAACTTTGGCATTTGTTGTTCAGGGGAGAGGCAAAGTGGTCACAGCAAGACTGGCCCAATTGATGGAAAATCTCATCTACCACTACTGGATTCAGGGACAACTCGTGAGACATGAGAATAATCTTGCTCAATTTGTCTGCTATCACATTTGAATTTCCCAGAATGTGCATTGCTATGAGAAAGCATTTGGAAGAAATCACCCATTTCCACACTCTAAATGCCTCTCGACATAGTGGATATGATTTTGTTCCCCCTTGTTTGTTGATGTACCAGGCCACTGACATGTTGTCTGTTTGAATTGCAACTGTTCCTAGAGGAAGGGAATCCTGGAATGCTTGCAATACCAATAGCACTGCCCTCATCTCTAGAACACTGATGTGCAGGTTGGCCTCCAATTGAGACCATGTGCCTTGAAGTGTCTTTCCTAGATAATGTCTCCCCAATCTGGGAAGTATCTGGGGTCACTATGGCTTGGGGTTGAGGTAGACAGAAAGGCCGGCCCAGGTGAATCTAATCTGAATGAAGCCACCATTTGAGGTCTTGTTTGCAGAGACTGGTTACTAAAATTAAGTAAGACATCGGTTGATGAGTTAGAGACCATTGTACTGCTAGTAACCACTGTAGTAATCGCATGTGCAATCTTGCTAGAGGAACCAGAGTGATTGTGGCAGCCACTGAACCCAAGATTTGAAAAATTAATCTTGCTGGAACTCTGTTGTTTTGAATGATCTGTCTCACCAGAGCCCGGATGTTCAGTAGTCTTTCTAGAGGTAGGGAAGCTATTCCTGAGACAGTGTTTAGTTGCACCCCTATGAAATCCAAATGTTGTGAGGGTTGCAGCTGGGATTTTTTGAGATTTACTGAAATGCCTAGGGATGTGCAAGCAGACAGGGTATAGTCTCTTGCTATTTCTAAGTGATTCCTGGTGGTAGAAGTGAGGTGACAGTCATCAAGATATTGGAATACTCGAACACCTTGCAGTCTGAGATGTGCTGTAACTACTTCCATGCATTTGGTAAACACCCTGGGAGATGTGGTGAGTTCAAAGGGCAGTACTCTGAATTGGTAGTGACTGGCCCCTAGCCGGAAGTGTAGATACTTTCTGGAGCTTTTCTCTATCTTTATATGGTAATAAGCATCCTTGAGGTCTATCGAACACATCCAGTCACCTTTTTCCAAGAAAGGAAGTATGGTTTGTACCGAGACCATCTGGAATTTGGTTTGGTGGACTGATTTGTTAAATTGGCTGAGATCCGAAATCAGTCTCCAGTCCCCTGTTTTTTGGGGCACTAAAAAGAATCCTGAGTACACCCCGGATCCTATCTGGTCTGGTGAGACTTTTTGGATGACTCTTTTGTTTAGCAGCTTTTGGATTTCTAAAGCTGCTGCCTCCCTTTGATCGGGTGGAACATCTGGGAGTTTTCTCTGAAGTTTGGGGTTCATAACAGGGGGATTTGGTAGCCTCTGGATATTATTCCGTGCACCCATTCGTCCAAAGTTATTATTTGCCAGGCTGGTAGGTGCAGAGATAATCTCCTCCTGACTGCCTCCAGAGGAAGACAGTCAGGCATCCCTTCAGGGATGCTGATAGGAAGTACCAGAGATGGATTCCCTGGACCCCTGATTTTGCAGTCCATTCCAGTCCCTAGGGCGGAGTCTTCCATTTTTTCTCCCTCTGACCCGGGGGAAATCTTTATCACGTGAGTCATAGAAAGGCCCTTTGGATTTCTTGAACCATAGTCTCCCACTCCTATGATTCCTTGAGTAGGGTCGCTGAGGAGTAGAGAAATGTGTGCCCACTGCAGATAGGGTCTTGTCATCCTGCTCACTTCTGGTCAGAGTTTCCTTAACGTCTGGGCCAAAAAGGGTAGATCTGTCAAAGGGTGCACTGACGAATGACACTTGAATGGCTCCGCAAAGTCACATAAGTGCATCCAGGAATGCCGTCTGATGGCTATGCCTGAACCTGCTGCTCTGGACATCGCTTTGGCTGCATGTGCTATGAGCCTCATGGACGAACTGGAGATGGATTCAAGGGTCGCAACCTGGGAGATCTTATCCTGAACCTCCGCAGCTACTGCTCCTACCAGAGTTTTAGAAAGTTCCTTAATTAAGTCTCTTTGTAATCTGGTAAAAAGTTTGCCATATAGTTTAACGACCTTGGCGCAAAGGTTGTTGAAGCATAAATATGCTTCCCAAATCTATCCAAGGTCCCGGTCTCCTTGTTAGGAGGATGGACAGTGTGCCACTCTTCTACGAGTTCTTTTCTGGTGGCTGCTGCTACCATCACAGCGCCAACAGGGATTCCTTTTGACCAATGTGGTTCCTCCTTTGGTGCAGACAAAATACGGTCAGGCCTTTTGGGAATAGGCTGTATGGCGTTGGGTATCTTCCAAGCCCGCTAGGCAATCAATTTCACCAGTTCGTCAGTGGGTGGAGTAATCCAAAAAGAGGACGGGTTGGGAGGGAAAAGCCTCCAGGTATACTGACTCCTCTGTGGAAAGTTGTGTGGACTACCAGTCACCCCTCTGTTTCAGTATTTCAAGGATGTCCCCGAAGGAAACATCTTGAAGGAGTGATCTTGGGGAACATTCGCCTTCATCTAAGTCAGTATCCTCGTTGTAGGACTCCTATGGGGAGTCGAGGTGCTTCCTCTTGCACTTCCACTTTACAGGGACTTCTTCATGGGGAAGTTCTGGAGAAGTTTCTGAAGAGGTAACCACTGGGGTGGGTGTTACCTGGGGCTTTTGCACCCTCTGTCTGGGGGATGAGGTCAATGGTAGTTCCAGCTGAGAGAAAGGGGAAGATATTTGCCCTGACAGGTAAGGCAATGACTGGAAATCCCCAAAGGAAAGTGCGTTCTCTATGAAACGGAAGGCAGCCCCCCCCCCATAGAGGAGTGGGAGCCCAGAACTGAAAAGGACTGCTTCGGAACCAGGGTCACACCCCGCATCAAGGAGATCGCCTCTGCACCTGGAGCCTGAGTCTGAACTACAAGGGCCAACGCTCTGAGAGGCATGGATGGCTCAGACAGAACCGAAAAAATATCATGCATCCTGGAACCGACCTTCGAGTCCCGATTCCGAGAGTCCCGCAGTGCAGAAGAGCCAGAAAAACTCAAGGCTGTAGTCAGAACTGAAGATGGGAAGGCTGTCAGAATGACAGTCTGAGCCGGGGCTGCAGGAACCTAGGACTCCAAGGGCTCAGATAGAGTTGGAGGAGGAGTGTATGTAGGTGTCATGGAATGGGCAGTTTCAATGCCAGCTTGGCTCAGAACCAGTTAATCTTCTTGCCATTAGGAGCTGGTCCACTAACCTCATAATCTCCTGTTCTGATAAATGTTTAGTAGACTTCACCGATACCATGAAAGAAGATCTGGACCATCTGACTTCCACGAAAGAGGTGTCCTTTAAGGGGTTGACAGAAGGAGAGTATGATGTCCTTGGTGCAACAGATAACTCTGAAGTCCTAGGTACCAATGGCTCAGTCAGGGGTGAGGCATCGGAGTGTTACAAATGTGTCTTGCTAGGGCGCCAACAATTCCCCCGGTGCCGAAGAAATTTTCGGAGCTGAAGTTTTAGAAATTTTTCTCATCAGTTCCAAAGAGTTCGGAACTGAAGAAGGTCTCTTTTTTTGAACTGTGGGAAGAAGTTACTGCTTCCCCAGTTTTCCCTTTAGATCCAGAAATGGCCTTGTCGAAAGGAGATTTTAACAGGCCTTTCAACAAAAGCTTGTTCTTTCTTTCCAATAAGGTATGGGAGGAAAATCTGTGACAAATAGCACAATTTTCTTGCAAATGTATTTTGCCTAAACATACACACAAGGTATGCCTGTATGAGTTAGGCATTTTCACCTCACACTTGGTACATGTCTTGAAACCTGAAGAGCCTTTAGGTTTCATTGGAGATTGTTTCTTGTCAGACATATTTGAATTAAGAAGGATATATAATAAGATAATTAGAGACAGATTTTTTTTTTTTTGAAAGGCAAAAAAGAAAGAAAAATACCAACGATGGTAACGAGAATACCCTAGGGGTAAAGAGAGAGAAAGTTCCCAAAAATGGTAAGTAGGAAAAATAACTCATGGTAAGAGAAAAAGGGTTAGAAGAGGAGTGGGTAGCTTAGATAAAGTAGACAGAATTAACTACTAGAGATTTTATAGATAAAAGATATAAGTTTTATAATTCACAAATATTCACTAAGGCTAGAGAGATAATGAAGGCACATCTGGTCTGTGACACGGCAAATGAGATCTGGGGTAAACTCTGTGAGGAACATTAAAGGTAGAGCCGGGCTTGAGAGTTTGCAGAGTGTGAGCTGGAAAATAACGGTTGAGTTGGTTCTGAGGGTTCGGAACTGAACCCAGCGTCAAGGATTCAGTGAATATTAACAACATCAGAGTAAAAAATGAAAAATATTATACCAAACAGCAGCTTCAGGTGATAAAATTAGTACCAAAATGTGTTTTCTGTTAAATCTAGCAAATACACCTTCTAATTTCACATCAGTTTGCTCCCTTTTTGCTATTTTGGATGATACTTTCATTCCCTAGCAAGATTCATTCATTATTTCTCCAGTACCCACCTGTTTTACCAATTTCTGGGTAGCACAGAGTACTGTTCTGGCACTCACTGGTTGCAAGGGAGAGAAAGTAATCTTGGAGAGGATGCCAGTCTCTAATGAACAGTTATCACTGTTATTAAAATAACTCCTGACTGGAAACATAAAACAATTTATATGGCACATCATCTCACACACAGCAATACAGAAAAAGTATCTTGCAGCTTTCCTTTTAATACAGTACACAGCAACATATAAAATTTAATCATTTTCTCCTTTATTTTTGCAGGTAAGAAGGAAAGAAATCAAACATTTACTAGCGCTCCTGATACCAAGATAAGAAATTCCCAGGCACCTATTTGTTAGACTAACTACTAAAGGCGCCCGCAGGCAGGTGCAAGAGGGTGCACTTGCACTCCCTGGAATTGGATGGCCAGGAGATTAATTTACTTCTAATTAAAAAAAAAAAATTTTAAGGGCATTCTTCTTTAAGCTTTTGCCTCCAGTCGCATAGATGGAACAGGTGCTTGCGACCTGTTTTCGTCTTCTCCTTCCACATTTCCACACGAAATTTGAATTCCATAAGATATTTGGACTGGGGGCGAGCGTACACGTGAGATGTAGGTATGGGAACTAGTTTATGCTAACTTTGATAATAATAGTATTATTTGAGTACTGAAACCATTTTGCACTTTAAATGCGTATAACAATTTTTGCTGATATTTTATAGTTGATATCATGATGTGACTGTACTATGGGTTGTGATTTGCTGACTGTGTAAGAAGTTCTTTATTCTTTGATAAACACCAAGCAACTCCACTGCCATAGTGAACTGAACACTGACATCCATGATTATGCGAATTGGGATAGCAGCATTACGTATGTTCAAAAATAAGAAAATGAATATTTTATTTGTGTTCTTAATCATTTTATCTAGTTTTGGATCATAAGGATCTATACTATTTTGTAATGGCCGTGTAACATCAGCAAAGACGTGATTGGTGAGTTATGTTTTAACAACAGATATGACTGTATAGAATATGTGCATTTTCAGGTAGTTAAACAACGATTTTTAAATCATTAAAATGTTAGAAGATGGTTGATTAGAATGTTAAATGATTACGTATGTAATAGAAGTGTCTTTGATTGGTCCGATTGTGGTTTTAAAGTTTTTCCATTTCAGTTTTTAATTAATGTCTGAAGAAGTGTTGATGACAGTGCAAAAGTGCTTATATTTTGTGCAATAAACTCTTTTTACTTGGATATTTGGACTCCTGGATATATTCAGCCATGTTTGTTGTCTTGCAGGGTTTTTATTCATTCAAATATCCATATAAGCTGTTTATTTATACTCACTGAGGTCCTTTGAATATTAAACACACAAATCTCTCTGTTTTAGAGTCAGTTTCTGCAATTGTGTTGATAGAAAAGCTAATGCTGATTAAAAGAAAATGCAACTGCATGCTGTCACAGGAGTTTATGGAACTGTCTGTTAAGCAGCCTGCAATGGTCCTGCCACTTTCTGTGTCTTTGCTCCATGCTCCTCCATGGTGAATGCTAAACTTAAGCTGCCCATTTCCGCTCAATAATAAGATGCCTAAATTTAACTTCACGATAATGCTTTCTGAACAGAGTTTGCATTTTGAACTTAGAGAGTTAACTTGGTAGCTCAGATTAATTTCAACTCATACCTCTGGCATAAACTAATATACCTCTCAGGTGCCCCTCAAAGAAAAAAGCCCAAAAGTTGTAAAGTTTTAGATATAAACATTATTTCACATTCATATAGTTAACATTTTCAGGGGATTTTTCTTAGACTTACATACATTATTTTAAATAAATCTTTACTTCAACATTTTTTTCACTGGTCAGTCCATGTTTTTGGTTTGTTTTAAAAGTTTTACACCTTTAAGAAAACCTGTAAGCTCCTTTTAAACATGAAAGCATGATTTTAACTGAAATAATCTTTATACATGTCTTTTTTAACTCAAATAAAATTTATACATATATCTTTTTATAATAAATTTATGTTTATGTTTTTGTTATTGTGTTTAAATTGCCTTGTTTTATATGCCCATGTTTATTTATCTTAAGATCAAGCTACACACATTTATTGTGGTTAAGATATAAATATTTTTAATACTTTGGCACTTTAAACTACAGTTTGATCTATTAATTAATTTATTTAATTAAACCTAATTGTTTTAACATTATATACGTTTGAACTACATGATATTCTGATGAAGTCTGCTGTCAATAACAAATGAAAAGCTCATTGTACAATAAAAGCTTAAATAGTGTCTTCTGTGGTGGTTTTGATATATTCGCTAATGTATTCTCCCTTTCTGCAGTTGGTTTGCCGTATGGTGAGGTGGAAATTTATTTTTATATTTGCATTTTGTAAGGGAGCAAAATTTAAGTGTAGAGCTATCATCTCTGCTCTGGCACTTGTGTTATTTCTTTTGACAATTAAATACACATTGCTTTTCATCCAAAATTAGGAACCCAATAGTGAAAGAATGTACTTAAAGGAACCATCCAGCCATTTATTCACAATCCCATTTTCGCACATGGGTCAGGGTGTCACTCCAAAAGTGGGAGTCATCTAGAACCAGAGTTCACACTGCCGGGTAGCTAGCCCTGCTGAGAATTTTTACTTTTTATGGCTGTACCCTTATTTGTCTTAGAAATGTCATCAGTGAGTGGTACAGTAATATACAGGTCAGTATTACTTCCTCACATTGCTTGATTTGAGCTTACCCCTCAGGTGTCCAGGTTTTTGCAGAATGTCCAGATTGTCCCCCATATTCCTCCTAAAAAGGACTGAAGTTGCTAAATAATGTCAGAATTATGAGTTTTAGATGTCATATCCTTTAGAAAACTGCATACTAACATAAATCCTGTTATTCTAAGTTCATGAGAGCAATATTTATAATCTGTTCCTATTTATTTTAGGCTTTGTGCAGATTTCTTGCACTAAGAGATTGAGGTGTGTGAGAGAGAGAGTGCAATGCCCTAGTTAGATTTAGCAGGTGGAATTTTCAAGGAAGTGTGAGCTTCAAGGGAAGAGAAGTTTACTGCTGCTCATGTTAAATCTGCTTAAAATGTGCAGTTATTATGTTTAGCAAATGGTATCACTATCGTGGTATAGAATTTTAAAGCAGTGTAAGCAGCACAGCAGGTAGCATACCTGCATCTTGATGCAGAGGGCTATAAGTTCTACTCCCACAGCATGTAGATTTGTATTTTAAGGGGGTGGAGTGCTGCAGTCCTTAGTAGGTCCTCTGGATGAGATGTCTAATAACTATGAACTTGTTTTTCAGCTTGCCACCCATTCCCTATTGCAATATACCAGCTTACCATTTTTTTAATGTAATGTAGGCAATTTATTCTTCAAGGGCAGCAGGCATTGAATTTGTAGATGAAACCCTGAAATATAAAGTTTTTTTCTAGCAACAACCTCTTCATTAGTTTCAGATCTCTATAATGTGGAATTATTCAGATGACTTTTACTTCTGCAGAGATTGTGCATATTGACTGATGTTGATGGATTGTAATGACAGAAGTTTGAGTGGCCTTTATGGTTGAAATGCTCTGAACTGGGCAGTTTGTCATAATTGGGTCATATGTTTTGTTTTATTGCTTACTGGAAAAATGTTCAAAACTATAAATGTAAAACACACTAACAAGTGGTGCTGTATTATACTGGACAAGGGATATAATTCAATTATTGTATATTATAATTAATACAATCAGGAATGTGAATCACAGTACTTTTGCATGGTCCTAAAATGTGTGCAAGGTGGCCTATGATTTGAAAACAGCCCAAAGGTAAACTTAATCCACCAGATGCATTCTCTTTGAATGTGGGTTTCAATGCTGTTTCAGTGAATGTGAACGTCAAAGGCAGAGAAGTTTTAATGCCAAGTCTGTTTTCATTGCAAGACTATTGCTTTGTTTAGAAAATGTCTCAAGTGTTTGTGCTATAAAATTTGAAATAAATGTTGTAAATTAAATCCAAATATCTTTAGCCATTGTAGAAGTAAAGTATAAAACAGTATGCATACTGACAGTTGTGAACAGTGTTTATGGCAAATGGGAAGAAATAGCCAAGTAATGGGACACTGGAATGGCTGCGTGTGTGTGTGTATGTGTGTGTGTGTGGGGGGTGCATGGGGGGCTCTGGGTTTGCACCCCCCTGGAAAAAATCCTGCAGGCTCCCTTGCTAACTTATTTATTAAAGGAAGAATTACTAAAATAATAATTGCTAAAATAATTAGATCAGTCACATACTGATGCTTACTGCATCCTCAGCAGGTTAATTTTTACTTTTAACTCTGATATTGTGAAAAAGAGACTCTCAAGATTCTTTTAATCAATCTTTTCTTTTAATTTATTTTTCTGTTGACCACTCCCTTCCTTCAGCTGGGACGCAGCACTCTCTATAATACTAATATAATACTCTATAGCCACTTTTAAGAGGAAAAAGTGACATCCCAATACACCAACATCCTGAAAGCACTGAGGTATTTTAACTGCCCTACCATAACAGCCAAACTCCAAGCATAGTACACAATGACAGCAATGTAGCTCGTGCTTCTAGACAAAAATGACTTGCAGACAATCTACAGTCACTCTATCTACACAGGGTCTCAGCCTGCAGTGGGAGTTAGCAACCAGGCTACACAAGAAGAAGCATGCATACAACCTCCACGACAAGGACAGCTGGCAACCGCCATTTGGTTCTCCACACAACTGCTGGATGCCAGGCACCCAAATCGCTAAATGGGTCATTAACACTGCAGACAGGAAATATCTTTCTACACCAGTGAGCTAGCTTCTTTCACCATTTCTGTTATAGCTATGTCTTTGGCCATATTCATATGACTGTTTCTATCAGCAGTTCCCACTTAAGTACTTTCAACTTGCAATGAATTCTACACCTTCCTGTTTTTGGAAAAATGAAGATATACTGAAAAGTTTATTAACATGACTGTTAAGTTTATATGCTTTTCTACCTTCTGACTGAATGCTGTAAAAATGTCTGTCATTGCCCTTAGTCCTGGTCCTGGGATTAGTTCACCCACATAATATTTTTAACAAAAAGAACTTAATTTGGAACTACCCATGGGTAATAAACTCACAGTTCACTTCAAGTACTCATCTAAGTTTGAAAAGTACTATCAACAATCTAGTTTAGAAAACAATGGGGAAATAACTAGGTCAAGCACATATGTCTTTCATCACAGTGTTATCACTCTGCACACTGCTGGAAGCAAATTAGATTTACTGTTACATCTTTTAATATTTGCCCTTTCATGCTTAACTCTAATCTATTACATACTAGTGCTAATACATGCACAGCAGTAAAACACGTTGTATTATGACTATTAGCTGCTAATGAGTTTCATTTTGTGCACTTGCTTTTGATTCACACTATTTTGACCTGTATGTTTGCATAACTATGAAGAAGGCATTTGGAGATTAAAGGGCACAAGGAGGCAAAAACAAGCAAATAATTCAGCAGCATGTTAAGTATGACAGCAAAAAAAGAAAAATGCAGAGGAAGAAACAGGGTGGCAAGATGGTACAATGCTGACAAGAACTGTGCCAACCTGGGAGTTAGACTTAATGCTATAAAGTTAATATACCATTAGTAAATTGGAAAACAGAACCTTGAAATATGTACAGAGAATGTCAAATGTCCAAAACTGAAGTGAGCAGCACTGCATTAGCTAAAAAGTACAATGAAAATTGTCAACATTTTCTGACTGGTCTAGTTCTGGAATACAAATTATGTTACAAGAGAGAGACTTTTTTTATATATTCCCCCTCTTCTTTGCCAACCATCAAGCCTCCTAGGTTTCCAGATCTGTTAGGACAAGAGCCACAGGGCATCATTTAAGCAGACAACAGGGATTTTCTGCTCTCAGTGACAACCCCAGCAATGGCAGCATCTTATATTTATGACCCTAACCTTGTCTCTGGGCAGTGGGATGGGCTGTCTGCATTTACCAACACTTTGACTTACAATGTCCTCCTTTCAACCACTGAGTGCACTAATAATGGCTACCACTAATCCAGGGCTTGGAAAGTCATAAGCCTGCCACCGAAGATGCTATATCACCACCATCCCTCCACTTTGAAACTGTGATGTATGCCCTCCACTGGCAGTGCTCCAGCACCTGAGACTCTAAATCAGTCTCAGGTCACCAGGGCTGCAGTCGGAGCTTTATCCCCATATGGTGTTGGTTCTGCTTGTACAAATGAAAATAAATAATCAGTCCCAGCACACCTAAGGAACGGAAGAATATACTTTCCCACCACAATATTATGACATTGACTTCAATATTTAAAAAATGGAAGAAATGCCAAGCATCTTAAATTCATTTTGGCACTGTAACAGCACTGGGAAGTAAAATGAAGCATTTGAAATGAAGCTTAAAGAACTCAATCAATATAAGACTAACCCTGAAAACTAATTAGAAGCCAATGAGAATAGAACTTGAATGAAATTTAGATTTTCCAGAAAATCTGAAAGATAAGAATGCCCTTATATTTGTTCTATAGCTTTTGAAACAGTTGAAATATCCCAAGAACAAATTTGCTACACAGAAAGTATACACGAAATCTTAACTCTAAACCAAAAAATGTGAACTTCCTAGGGACATATTAATTAGACTAGCTATTTTTGGTGAAAACAAATTATTGATGTAAAGACTTTTACAACACAAATGGCAGCATACCAACTTGGTGATCACTTGTTCAGTAATCCACTCTTTAATGAGCCTGATGCATCAAAAGTCCCACCTCTAAGCCAGGTCTTTTGGCATACAGGGATAAAGACTTGACAGCAATCCATGCAAAATGAGTTCTGAATAACTGCTTGTTCTCATACTGGAAATGATATGGTGTGTGTGTGTGTGTGGGGGGGGCATAATGTGGCCTTGCCAGCTCACCTCTCTTTTGGGTGGCAGGGGGCAGAATGCATGGCTGATTGCTCATTCCAAATATGGACTCTGATGCACAACAGCGATCCAAGAGGAGAATTAGATTTAAGAAAGGTGTGGCACTCTTAAGGGGTTATGTCACCCACAGAAATGAATGGCATATCCTTACTAATGCACACTACATACCAAAAGCTGGGGAAGTTACAGCATGTTTAGAGGGGATATGGCCTTAAAACTACAAAGTCTACTGGCCTCATAATAGCTCTGCTCACCACTGCCTAGCTCTCACCCCCTGGAATAATGCCAAATGGACCTTCAAAGCTGTATGGGCAACAGAAAGAAGATTGACAGTCTCTTTGGCAGGGAGAAAAAAAAAGCACAATTAACTCTCTCATGTTAGGCTCAGCATTTTTTTGATAGATGTTGCTGTAGTCAGAAATTCAACTCTTTCCAACTTGCAACCCTCATGAAGTTAGCAAAAAATAATCTGGGAGGTGAAGGGGCATAGCCCCCCGAATGGAGATGTGGGTACTGAGCCCACCTACAGAAAGATATGTTTTGTGCATAGGATCATAGGAGGTTACTAGGCTAATAACCTAGGGTCCTTACAAGCCTAGTCAAGTTTTACCCTTATTTCCATGATCAGCAACTATCACCCCTGTCCAAGAGGGACATATCACCCCTGTCTAAGAAGGGACATCAGTGGAACCCCTAGGGTGAACTTACGATTACCCATCCAATCATCCAGACTGCGTCTGAAGAGGGCCAATGAGGTGTTCTGCTTGACATGAAGCAGAAGATTGTTCCAAAGGTGTGGTAACCTCTGGAAGACAAATCTCTCCCTCCAGCAGGTTCTATTAATGTCACATACCAGGTTAAGGCCATTAGAGCAAGTAACTCATGGCTAGTTGTGGAGAACTTCACAAGGAGTCTTATTTGCTTGTTTAAGCTGAGGAGGAAGTGTTTCCAGTTTGGGACTCACTCCCTCTTACTCTTAGACATCAATTTCTTCCTCTTACTGTACAGCCTGTTAATGGCAGTTGCCCACCAGACAGCTTTGCTCTTCCTCGTGTAGCTTGTTTTGGTCCTATAAGGTACGGCTGCATCAATGCAGTTGATCAGGTGTTTGTACACAGCATTTGTGTAGAACTTGGCACAGCAGTTCCATCTGTGGGAGGAGGTGCAGTGAAGCTATTTATACCATCCTGTAAGAGGTTATAATCTGTTTTGGAGAAGTTTTTTAGTTTAGTTTGTGCTACAGGGGGTCAGGTGTGATAGTAACTTTGAATGAGACTGATCTGTAGTCAGATCGCACCAGAGAAGACCTCACAATGGGGGTGCTACAGTGGTCCCCCATATTGGTAAGCACCAGACCAGGATGTTGGCACCCCTTGTGTGGGTGTCAACTAGCTGGTCCAGGGCACTGAAGTTAATAAAGTCAAGGAACCTTTGGGCAAGTGAGTTTCCACATGAGTGATTTCCCCAGTCAGTGGACAGGTAGTTAAAGTTGCCCAAAACCATGGTGTTCAGATGTATCTTGACAGACTCAAGTAGACCCAGATAGGAAGAGTAGGTGTCCTGATTCATGGAGGGGATCCTGTAGCTGGCAATGACTTGAATAGGTGTCCCACTAACAGTTAATTACACCTGAAGCATCTCCAGGGAATCATGCTGTCTAACCAGTCTGGTGGTGTATTTATCTTTAATGATACACCGCCTCCGTTAGTTTTCATGTCTGCAGTTTATGGTCTGAACGTGTGGAAGGAGATGTAGCCCGATATGGCTGGGGTGCTCTCCATAGCCTTGAACCAGGTCTCCATGACTGCACAAATGTTTATGTCTTCCAAGGTGAGGACTATTTCCAGTGAATGCCGTTTCATCTTAAAACTCCTAACGTTTAGCAGAAAAAACCTTGAGGATGTTCTTAGACCGAGTTCTTACACTGGGAATTTTGTCGTTGAGACACTGCCTACAAAAGGCACTATGGGGGTAGCAATAGCCTTGGCCAGTAGTCGAAATCTCATGGGTGACAGATGAAGACAATCTCTGGCAAAGCATCAAGGTTTGTCAATGATGTCATCCCAGGCTGACAGATACTGTATCCCATTGGAATGACACCAGAAACTTAGCCAATTACTGAAGTCAATCATCTTCTGTTTGCATAGAGGCATCATCCTAGGTAAAGGTAAAATGCTGCTTAAGGCTAAGGACATACCAGTCTAAGACGCACAGTCTGAGAGCTCAATCATGTCTCTCTTCATGTAGTCCAGACAGGTACGTCTCAAGTCATTCACACCAACATGGACTATAGCAGAGTCATAACAGTACCTGTTGTTGAGAGAATTGAGTGCATGTTATGGCGGATCCTGGCACCTGACAGACAGCCAGCTGTGACCTTCTGCATATTCAGCCTGATGAGAGAGACATTGGAGTGTCTCACGATGGAATCACCTATGACTAATAAGTTTGGTTTTGTGTTTTACCTTAATGGCTTGACAGCTGAAACACTGGTAAGTGAGCTATTATGTGTATTGTGTTCTGCAGAGGAAGTATGTGTAGCATGCTTGTGTTTGCATTTGGGAGGACTCTGGTGTTTAGGTACGTTTCTGGAGAGGACCTCTGCATACGTAGGTATGTGAGATGTGGGTTTGGGTGGAGTAGAAAGTGAGGTGTTCATGCTGACGACCCGCTCACTGTCATATGTACTGACTGGTGTGTGACAGAGCATGGATTTGAGGTTCTTAGTATAGATGCATCTCTTATGAGCTTGTATGGTCTAGGAGCACAGGGTTGTCGGTGAACATGAGAGTTACTGCACTGTCTCAGGATGCTCATGTCGACAAAGATGGCTGGAGAAACTGTGGGAAATTGTGCATCCATAGTGTTGGGTAAATTTATATGGTCAGGAAGAGAGGTCACACTTAGGAGTGGCTAGTGGGTGAAAGGTGTGTTGGAAACTCTTAGGTTAGGCTAGTGTTCTACCTGACAGTAGAGCTGAGCAGCAAAAAAACTCTGGAGGACCGCAAGCAAAGTGCTAAGGAAAAATTTAACAAGCAAATCTTTCAGTATCTCAGTGAAGAGCTGGTTTTAGTGCTCAAGTGATACAAGGCAGTCTAGATTCCGTAAGAGTGAATCAAGCCTATGCTAAGTGAAGAGGTATTTGAAATTTAAATTTCTTAAAATCAGAGTCACAACAGCAAAAAACAGTATAGTCTCTAATGAGTAGATTTTGATCTAGCAAGCTGTGCAGTATGTAATCTACTGTGATGAGCCAGCTGTCGACAGCTAGTCATATAGCCACCAAATCACCAGGCAACTGCTGATAATGATTCTGCCTTCCCACTTAAGAGAAAGTTAAAATCTTGGTTATTAAGTACTGTATACACTTGCCTTCTGTCTCCTTGCTCTTCTTTTGTTAGTAACTTTTCTGTGCATTAGTAAACTCTAGCTTGTATAAGTAATTATTCATGTGTGACTCATGCATTTGACTACAGTTTGCTTACTCTATTTTTGACTTTGCTTCTGTAACTCTTCTTAATTAACCCTCATATTTTGTTTTCATTCTAAGTTTATTGCAATTGCAGTCTGAAACTAAAGTTGGTCCACTGGGACCAGTGCTCTAACCTGGTTAACAGACTGAATAAGTAAATAAATATAGCAGCATAACCTAACCTACAATTAATACCATATTTAGCATTCTTAGAATAAAATTTCCACGTGGAGCTACAACAGTTGAGTGAACAAGTGAAGTAAACATGTTTACAATGTAGATGGCACAGAAGGCAAAACAACACTAAGGAAGACAGCCTCTCCTACAGATACTGTTACAAAAGTCATTATGGTACAAATCCAACTTTTAAATTATCCACCCAATGGTAATTAAAAGCAGAATTTGAAATTTTTGTCATTACTGAATGATAGATGGGAAATTTAAGCATGAGTAATGCCACTATGATATATCAAACAATGAGAGATCCAAACATGGGAATACGACTACAGGCATGACTGAAAAATGTGTTGGCTACCTTGCACACTTTGTTTTTGTATGCTGCTCCAGTTGATTTACCGTTTTGGTTTTACATCTCAAACTAATTTTTAACAGCCCAACAATCACACGTCAGACCAATTATATCCATTAGCAAAAGAGATTTAAAGCAGAGGTGAAGAAAGGGAACAGCTAACAGACCGCCAATATAGCCCCTTACTCTGTCTTTAAAAACAAATGCTCAAGAGAACTCTTCATCTTCACAAGTGGTCAGTTTGAGTTAATGCCATCTCAGAAATGTCAGGAGTTCTATTCCATTGTGCTCCTGACAGGGCTTTTGCTGTACTGGAATGGCATCACATCAGTGCTCGTTCCCTACCAACTTCACTTGGCCAAGTGAATCAAAAGGCAAAAAAAATTTCTGATGGCTGATCTTTCAAAATAAAATCATGGACTATGATTACTTACAGAGAGACTGGTCATGCTGCTTTTGTGATGGTGCAAAATACTGAACGTAACCACATGCTAGTGCAAAAAACAAAAAAAAAACAAAGGCTGAAACCACTGAAGCTGGAAAAACACAACAAAATCTCGCAGGTAAAATCCAAACTTTAATGATGCTTCCTGGTACCTCGGGCTAGGTGTCTTCAAGGGAATAATATTTTACCATTACAAAAAGTGTCTTATATAACAAGCCCAATCAATTAATTAATGACATCACCCAATTAAAACTCGTTACAAAATTTAACCCTCTTATTACAAGTTTATAAAAAAACATAACATTATACATTTTAATTCCTGATTACGTCACATAATAATTGTGAATGAATTTTAACAACTTGAACAACTAAATCAATCCATCTAAGAAATATAAACATTCAGTTCCTGATTTAAACATTTGGGATATAAAGTCCCAAAATTAATAATCAATTTAATTTCCAAATGAAATAAACTAGTGAAAAAAAATCACCACCCTGTCTGTGAGAGGGGGTCTTGCTAAAACACTAAAAAACAAGCTAACATCAGAGCTCCCCATGGGCAGTATGAAAATGGTTTGCCACAGGATTCTTCATTGTGCGATGTCCGATATCCCCCAGATGTTACATCACACATTTTTACCATACTTTTGGTTTGTCCTATATACCCATCTTGTAGGTGTGCATCCACACCCCACAATAAAACAAACCCACAGGACAGACAATTAAAATAACTCACTGCTTTCTATTTTCTGTTATTGATACTAGCTCCATCTAAATTTTTTAATCTACCACATAATTTTACATCTACCACATGGGTAACAGCCCATGCGATCCCCCCAACCATGGTTTTTCTCAAATTTAGTAACTCATTAAGATTCAAAAATCTACTATAAGAAAATGTTACTCTTTTCGGAAACAAATTTGCCAAGGTTGGGTCATCACAAACAATGGGCTAAAATCTATCAACTATACCCCTCAAGATATCAGAAAAGGGTGAAAACTTGGAAATGAAAAATAACCCATCCTCTCCATCTGATCTAGCTGTACCATACTACCCAACTCCTACTCTACTGTGTTTGTCACTAGAAAAATTACTAAACCTTTTTTCATCCCTATTTAGAATAGCTGCAGTACCCTCTATTTAAAAGTTTCTGTCTGACTTTAAGAAACTCCTGATCCAAAATAGATTTACCAAACGTATTACTGAAAATACGATTATATTCAACATATGGTAGTGAAGCCAACAAATGGGAAGGGTGTATATTATCAGCTGCCAAAAAATTTATTGACAGCAGTCTCCTTGGTAAAAGGCCTATAAGATATCTCCTGATTTTCTGATATAAAAAATTCCAAATCCAAAAACTGGATCGTCTCTAAATCAATTTCATATGTAAATTGCACACCAAACCTATTATCCTTTAAAATTTCCATAAATGTCTCAAACTGTCTCATATTACCCTTACAAACAAAAATCAAATCATCTATAAACCTTTTATATACAACAACATGATGAACAAAAAACTCAGTATTGTAAATAAATAAATTCTCAAAATAATTCATAAAAATAATAGCATACGAGGGAGCATACGCAGCCTGAAAAGAGTATACCAGTTCCTTTCAAGATTTAGCTGCAGCTCTCCTCTGCTGTGACTGAAAAGCTGGGAAACATCACAATATGACATACTAGTGCTGAAATGGTTAAGTGGATAAAGACATATCAGCTTCTCTTAGCAATCTGTGTTACACTACCCCCATTCCCTTTTTGGCTGCAGAGGGGGGTGGAGAATCAAGCCACATAAATCATTTATGAACGCTACACTAAAACACAATCATATTTTAAGAGCATATGTTCATAATTGTACTGCTATTCTGTCTGGCTTGGCACACAACCTTTGAAATGCAGAAATAAGGAGAGGTTACAAGAATGCACTGAGCAATTAATCAGTGACTTCATATTTCACTACTAGAGGCAACTTGTGTTGCCTACCTTTCAATATGCATGGAAACTAAAAGCAGTTCTTAAAGTTCCACTTATTCAGAATGAGTAACTGGTACATATGAGAAGTCTGGTCAAAGACAAACTGATTTCTTGGAAAGAAAAAGCAGAATAAGACAGCCATAAAGGTGTTCTGGGGAGGAGACCTAAAGTGAAGGATCTATGGTGCATTTCCAACCCCAACGATGTCCTGTTTAATACCTTGGTGAACAAGAAGTAAACGACAGTTACCTCCCTACTCTCTTATATGAACTGAATGGTTAACAGCAGAAAAACACTGCAAGCATTCTAATCAAATGTTCTAATCATCTTCTAAATATGACTTGGTAAACCAATTATATATTACAGAAAATAAATGTTCCAACATTACTACTAATTGCCTGCTTCCCCTAGTTCTCTATAATTATACTAAAAAACACACTTACTATAGGTAAACCCGGGGGAGGACTGGGTTGGGATACTTTTATTACATTCACTCTCTGATAATGTTCAGAAATAACATACTTGAGAGATCTATTCTTTGACACTCCTGGAATAATCACAAACTATTCTGACAATCCAGACTGGAATTTCCCCCAAAGACTACTATTCATTTCAACGGCCTCAGACTTGTGTCTCACTTGCTGAAAAAGAGGCAAGAGTCACCCTCCCTAATGTTTGCAGTTTACTGGTTAATGGATCAGTTTTGCTTGAAAGTTTTAAAATGTCTGCATTATGTGCATATGCAGTTTGCATGACACTGTAATACATTTTACTACCATAAAATTTTGTTGAGGGAGACTGAAAAGGAATCCTTCCTCTAAGAGGGGAGTTTGTGTAGAAGAGTTAATACAACCACTCAAGTGGAAGGTACAAAGTTGAGGAACAAACATGCATAGCAGTTCAACGGCAAAATGTCTGCCTCAGATCTCCAGGGTCCAGGGCTCAAGCCTGATTTTCAGTAACTGTGTGGAGTTCACATGCCTTCCCCGCATTTGTGGGGTTTTCTTCCTCTGGGTACTCCAGTTTCATCCTATTCCCCCCATTCCCCTATGAAGGAAAAATAAACATGCTGGGTGACTGGCTAAAGTGAAGTGTTCATATACATATTGCACCTACACTTGCCTCTGTGCAAAAGTTATGGCTGAAAAGGGTCTATGCAACAAACTAACATACCTAATTAACAAATAATATGCAAACAAACAAATATCAAAATGTTTTCTTTCAGTCACACACCTAACTTGTCTGTTATGAATGTCTTGCGTTGTGAATAGATTATAACTAGCATTTTAGCAGTTTAATCTGACGTAATTTTTATTCTGTTTTTTTTTATCACATTGTATCTATCATACTGTTACTTGTGCTTTATCAGACTGTATGTATCGTAGCACTGTGGAGCTTTTCTCTCCGGGCCTCCACTGAAAATGGGCACTTTTTGGCCCAGTGGACCTTCCCAGTAAACAAATGCAATAAATAAATAAACTAATCCAATCAAAAGTATAAAACTATAAATTCAGTAAAGAGTGCAGACCTAATCTTATACATTTTCAAAAAAATATAAATACCCAATTAAAATACCAAAACAAACTGGTAGACTGCAATATAAACAACCACACTACTACTTTACCAGCAAAGGATGAGGACAGAGATGTGCTTCTTGATTTCTGAAAGCTCTCAATTCCAAGTCTGACAATACACCTCTCAACCTCTTAGAGCAAGAAATCTGGGCAAAGCCATAAGTAATGGAGGGACAAAGGGTCAAAAATAAGAACAATTTTTAAATATTGTTGTTACAAACTTAAAAAGTTAATAGAATAGCAGGTTTTGCATTATCATGAATTTTCTGAAGGGTATTAAGTCTGAAACTTGTCTACCATTATTTTCCGACTTCAATCTTCAGTGATTTGCCAATGATTTGGCCAAAAATCACAATTTTATGAAAAATGGACCAAAAATATGAGGCAAAAATCTGTACATTCTGCGAAAATCTGTACAGTTGAGAGTTATGTACATAGTTAGACTAGCTGGACTAAAGCTTTGACCTGAATAGCTATTTTCTGTGCCATTGGTAAAGGATTTGAATCTTTTCACCTTTTGCCTACAGTGTGACCATGAGCAAGTCATTTAACTAGTCAGTGCTTTGGGACAACTGGGAATTTAAGTTAGGCTCCTTAATGGTCTCCTAGGCATGCTTTGTAAATACCTATGAACCTACAAACTTAGAAGATTTTAGAAACGACTGCAAGTGGGACTTTCAATGATGAATGGGCAAAGGAAATCTCACATGGTCACGACAGCCATGACTCTCTCTCTCAAGGTTATTCTCAAAATTCTGGAGCAGGTGGTAGAATTTAGAGTGTATGCCATTACTGAGAGGAAATGGAATATGCTTTTCTCTTGGCACAGTCCTCTTATTATTTAATCAACAATTTTCTTCTAGCATCTCAAGCTTTATACGTGCACACTTAACTAACACCATCATAACTCACATACTACTCTTCACATCATATGGTTCATTTACTAATCATACCCACTTTACCACTCTACACTGTCCACATCCTATTATTCCCTATTTAATCCCATCCTGTTGTGACACCACTTGCTTCTTTTCCTCTTGGACTGCAGCATATCGCCTATAGCCTCCTTCTGGTAAGCCGATGTATCCTATTTGTATATCAGTACTACTGTATTTAATCATAACCTAACTTGAATAATTACTTTTTTAAAAAAGAACACTATTCTACAATTATAACCTATGAAAATTTTAGTTCTAATGGAACAACACTACATTTCATCATACTCCCATATGCACAAGACAGCTGATCAAAAGTTATCCCTTTCCAGAATACTGGCATAACCTTGGTGCTGTTACATTTAAGTAAGGGGGTGAGAGGGTGAAGCACCCACAACAGCAATATAGGTCAGCATACAAAAATGCTTGGTTTCTACCACTTAAGGAGGATGCACCTTTCAATGATTACCATTCTCAGTGAGCAGAGAGCTGATGAGTTCTCCCCAGCTCAATCAATGTTTTCTGTCTAGATACTGACATTTTATTGGAAATTGATTTATTTTTCTTATTTCTATTTCTTTCTGTATGTTTAAAGTACTACTGCTGGTGAATGCTGCCACTGAAGATTTTCCTCCTGGATCTTTAATGAAAACAGGTTATGTCTAACAGGAGCTTCCCAGTCAGCTAATTAGGAATTTATTCAAACTGACAAAGACAAACAGACACGGCATACTTACATAAATGCTCAAAATGCATATTATTTTTGTTCTAATTAGTACCATACTAACTGTCCTTGTGGACCATTCCAAGCCCAGCCAATTACCATAAGTGATAATCAAACCCTGCACCTTGTGCCTATAAGGTGAACACCTTAACTTCAATGCCAACCTTCCATAATGTCTCCAACATACTATTCATCTACATATATAAAGAATTCTGTTTGTACTCAAGATTTCTTCTCCCTCACTGATGTTTACTTAACCCATTAATTTATTTCCATCTCCTCCTACCTTCCCTCTTTTGTCCCCTTATGACATTTTCCCTTTGTTATTAAACATACTGTATTTTTTTTTCTTTTTACATTCCATTTTCACATTCAAATGCCATATCAAATGTCTCAATATAACAATGTATTGCCTACTTTCAAATAACAGTATTGAGCCTTTTACTGTACTGATTTTCATCAAGTGGATCCATATGACACCTTTACTGTCTATTTTTGAAATGTTACATCTATATAATTCTCTTTAGTAACAAAAAGCAAGCAACTTGCTCTGCTTTGTATACCATTACGTTAACATTTTCTAAAGTTTTTTTTCCCACCACAAGCCTCCATTGAAAACGGAACACAACTCAGATGGACAATACAGGGAATAAAACACAAACAAAATAAAAATAATATATATATATATATATATATATATATATATATATATATACACACACACACACACACACCCTGATAACCCAGCACTGTGGCACAGAGGGAGGAAGCCCTGACTATGACCCAGCGAACCCATGTTCAATTAAGCAGCTGCAGGGAGGACAGCAGTGACCAGCTGATGCCAGCCTACCTATGGGTGATCATCCACAAAAGGAGCCCAGCAGGTCACCCTACACTGGCACTGTGCTGGTTTAACACAGAAAGTTGTGTGGGGCAGCACAGAGTGCCTTTCTCCAAGTAAAAGCAATTGCAGAGCCTGCAAGTCACCCATGAAGATAAAGTCCAGTAGCATGGCCAGCTCCCTACTTCCTGACTCTTGCC
This sequence comes from Protopterus annectens, assembly GCF_019279795.1. Classification (NCBI taxonomy): domain Eukaryota; kingdom Metazoa; phylum Chordata; order Ceratodontiformes; family Protopteridae; genus Protopterus; species Protopterus annectens. The sequence continues at coordinate 229,270,556 of NC_056746.1, forward strand.
CCTGGAAAAATGGATGAGTTGATAAGGTTCTCTAGATGAGAAATGAACAGGACAGAGGTCTCATACCCTTGTGGGGGGGGGGGCAACGATAAATCATCAGCTAGTTAAGAGCACCTGTGTAGTGTATGGTGGGGAGCAGTGCTTTATCAGTAATGGCAATGTCAAAGTTTATGATAAGCTCCAAGTGAAATTATGACTTTTGTGGGTGAATATCTTGATGGATTTAAATGAACAAAGGTACAGAAGATCTACTCAGAACTAAGATCTGAATACTTTTAGCGTATGACCAACATAAAGCCAGAATGATGTTTTGTTGTGGTGAATGAAGCCAAGTGAAATAAAGATGGACATTAAATATTTCTTTTGAAATTACCATTAATGTGTTTGCATGCATCACTAAGTATCTGCTTTACATCTACTAAAATATATTAATAGTGGAATTATGAAGTTAGATGGAAATGTATTAGTTACTGACACTCATACAGAGTGTGAGGGGCGGCTTTCCTTCATCTGCAGTAGATGCAGTGCATGATTTATATGTAAGTTTTAACTGTGATGATTAGTCACATAAGTGCTGAATACCCAAATGAAAAGTGAAATGTTGTTAGATTATTGTGAATGGCAGTTACCTTTCAACTAATTTCAGACAGAGGGGTTGAGGTGATCAAGGAAATTTTATAGGGTACTTTGCAATTTTTGACAGTTATGAATAACAGCTTATAAACTGGTAACAACTGAATACTTTAAGTTAAAGTCTGATCAGTATGTGGAAGACCAGGTTTATATATGCAATTGCAAAGAGCCAGTGCTCCTCAATGGCCTCACAGACTGAACACTGGTTTTCTCAGACTATTTGATAATAAAACAAGCATGTTTCTCTGTTGTGCTACTTGAAAATCTTTTGTAATTTGTAAACTATTTAAAAAAAAAAAAAGTTATGCTCGTTTGTTTCGCATTTCTTGCTAATAGTTTTGAGATTTTTTTTTGATTTGATGACACTGTCTGGAGCTCAATAAAATAAGACTTAAGTCTTAATGTTTACTTCTAAAGAAGAAAATGAAAAATCAAAATTTGACACAGGAAAGGGTATGCTAAGTTCTGAAAAGGAAATTGGTATTTTGACACAACTGGAGGGAAGAATAAGAAACTTTTTTCAAAAGATGGAGAATATGTTTTGTAACGTGCAATACTAGTGGTTTAGCTAATGCAGTTATGTAAAATATGATCCTTACCTTACAAGATTGAAACCCTAGTTAGTAGCACAAAAAGAAACACATTTTTGATAAAAGAATGAGAGAGAAGATCTATAGAAAAAGGAAGGAGCAAATTTCCTAGAAATAAATGGAATTTTTGGGAACAATGCATGTAGAATAGTGTTCAGAAGTTCACGAGGAGTGAGGTTTAAAGGAAGGCAGGAACTGAGTGACTTATGTAATGCCTGAGTGAAAAAATTTGTTTAAAAAGGCAAAAAAAAAAAAAAATATATATATATATATATATATATATATATATATATATATATATATATACATATAACAAATATGACTGCACTAGCCAAGAGGTAGTTTACCTAGGAAATTGCACACATTGTGAAGCGTTCTATGTGGGTATGATTACCCACAAACTGACAGAATAAAAGAACACTATCAGGCAGTATGCAGATTTGACAACAAAAATGCAATAGCTAAACATGCAAGGACTTGCAAGCAGCCCCCCCAGCTTCAAATTCTTAGTTTTAGAGAAAGTCACCACTTTCAGTGAGGAAAGCAGCACTCGGCTGGAAGTCTAAGAGCTTAAAAGGCAAATTAAACTCAGGTCTGATACAGCCCCAGGACTCAATGGTAGCTTGAATATCAAAAGCGTACTGAAATGGCAGAGATAGCCAATAGAGCCCCCACATGTCACACAGTACACCTGAAGCACTAGTACCTCGGACAGTATAAAAGTAAATGCACGGAATGCTCTTATACAGATTTCTAAAGGAGTTCAATGCTATGTTAATACAATAAAATAGCGAACGAAATCGCTCAAATCTGAAACCTTCTCAGCTCTCTTTCTTCCAGCCCACTGACCACCCAGGAGTTCCAAAAATTTTGTCTATGTGTTTTAGTTATTCACCTGGGGATAGTTTTTACTAAGTCTCAGTAAATCTGTTCCTTCATACTATCAGGTCATGGAAGAAGTGAGCAACTCCCAAGGAGAAAGTCAAGAGCTGTTCAACCTGACTATCCACAGCATTCCGATCGACCTTGCTGCGTTAGCGTGGTCATTATCGCAATTGTCGGCAATCACTGAAAACATCCTTAAAGGAATTGGCCTCCACAACCAACCCAAGGTGGCGAACACTGGGAACCACAGAGCCGCAAGGCACACAGACATCAGCGAAAGCCAACAGAACAGAGGATCTATGCTAGAGCAACTACTAGCATGCAAAGAAACCAACCCGCTCACCGGCTTCCTACCAAACGAATTCAACAACAGGAATGCCGCAACACAAGCAGAGAACCAGGCAGGGCTCACCATAAACGACTGCAAGTTTCTCGTCGACAAACTAGAGAAACTACTCATCAACCACAGAAATGTGGAATTTGACAACTTCTATCTGAAAAAATGCATCAGCCTGGAGACAGTGCCCAAAGGACTGCATGTATACAAATTCCTCAATGGGATACATGGCACAGACGACACGTACAAAGCACTGTGCAAAGTATATGACGACGCCAGCCATGAGAGTGTTAATCACAACACAAAGAAACTAGAGGAGATACAAGAAGACATCAAAGGAATATATGACACTATCACCCAGCACCCTGCCACTAACCGCTTCACCAAGGACTTACAAGAAATGTAGATGAAGATCTGCAAACACTAAGAGCAAATCACGCTAAAAAAGAAGAAAAAAATTACACAGGCACTGGCGACAATACCAAGAGAACCTAGCTTAGCCGAAGGGGACCAGAGAAGACACCAACAGAACAACCGCCGAAGATACACCGCCTAGGCAGGATACGAGGCAAGGGGACACCCCCCCAGACCCACACCAGATCACCGCAGCAACACTGAGCAACCATGTGGCTTGAGCCTGTGGCCCACCACCAAAGTAGGAACCAGGGACAAACGGAACCGGGCCACTGGAAGGCAGCCTACACACCTCCCACCTCGACACCAAAGGAGAACAGAAGGCCACCGCTAAACCCAGCAACTGCCCCAAACTCAATGACCGTGCCGAGCAGTCTCTTTTAGCCAATGCCACGAATTGGAGCCAAAAAGGACCCCCGAACCATGCGGGGTCAAACAGGGGGAGAGGCAGGGGAAGGAGCAAGGGAAGAACAAACTTCCCAATCACGATGAACAGGTCCAGGCGAGTAAGGAGAGATGCTCCGAAAGTGCACCATGAATATTACAGGACAGTGAGACCATCTACAACCTCACAGGTAAAACTTTAGATACAGCAACCATGGACGTACTTAAAAATGGCCCCAACTTTATACCCAGCCAAAGGGGCAATGTCACATGTGGTAATAGACTTAAAATGTACTGTAGAAAGCTAAATTTAAAACATTGTTTTCATGCGAATAAAAATATGCATAAGGTATTCGAAAATTTTAGGAATGAAAGTATAGAGGCAATAACTCATGAAAGGGACAATGATGGTAATAACTTCTTGACCGCAGGATCTGAACTGTTCACTCAGACGGATCACACTAGCAATGATGTTGTACTTGCAAATGTGTCTTACGCATCTGACTATAGTGCTAATGTGCAGGCGACAAATGATATACAAGATGGCAACATTGAACTGTTACATGGTAACAGAAGTACAAGTGCGCAACTAGGCTATAGCAACACGGATAGTGAGACCCCAGGAACGTCTTTCGCCCGCGAACCCAGAGTGAGACCAATACTCAACCACAGATCTAGCTACACAAGCAGATCAACAGAGAGCAGGCAAGGCTTAGAAAACAGCCCCGGCAGGCCTCCCCAACCGAGACACAGATGGGACCTCCCTCCACCTATCAACCAGGTATCCACCGATACCTACCAGACAGGAACAGAACCCCCCCCCCCCCCGAGAGATAGAGGCTATTACAGCCGTGCTAACAGTGGAGCTTCCGACTCCCAAAATAGTGAAGACAATGATAATGTGACAGGCCTCCCTCAAAGGAAAAAGTAAATGGAACCAGACGCTGAACAACCACATCAGTGTTTTCTCCAAAGTGTATGAAAACAAATGTAGAAGCATCCTGAACTGCACACCACCATACAAAAAAAGGTAGTCTTAACCCGAAAGAGAAAAACGCGCTCGCCGAGCTCTGTAGGGACAAACAAATTAAAATCATAAAAGCAGACAAAAGGGCAGGAATTGTGATCATGAATGAAGAAATGTATACATAAAAAATGTACGAGGTGCTGAATAAGCAAAACAGCTACAGAACCACCTCTAAACCAGAAGTCCTGGCTAGCTTCAAAGTCATAGATAAGACACTCAAAAATGTTAGCCGTTAAAGGTAAAATTTCAGAAGAGGAATTGGCCTTTATGGAAATAGACTCCCCTGAAGTTGGGAAGCTATTTGGGATCCCGAAGATCCAAAAAACCCAAATGGATCTCCCCCAGACACATCGTGTTGTCAAAAAAGAACAAAAACTTAGTACATTTCAGAGCTACTCGACTACCACTTTAACCCGATAGTCCAAAGCACTGAATTTTACCTAAAGGACTCATGGCAGTTCCTGGATGGGATATTTGAGTTTCACAAAAACCATGAGTACAGAGAAAGAACCCTAGTCACACTCGACATAGTGGGACTATACCCAAGCATCCCCCATAAAGAAGGGATAGCTATGGTCCAAAAGTACCTAGTCGAGCACAGAAACCATGACCCCAGCAGAGCAGAGGTGCTATGCCTGCTACTAAAAGTAGTACTTGAGAACAACTACTTCGAATTCAACGGAGGTATCTACCACCAGCTCAGATTACAGTTTGTCTTCCATTAATGTATAAAAACTTAAGTCAAAGGCGGCATGTTTCACAAAAAGAGATGTGAAAGAAAAATGGAGGGTGTAGCCCAACAGTGCAATATTCAGCATTGCTGCCTTGCACCATTCGGCTGTCTTGTTCTGTTACCAGCTGATGTGCCTTTTGTGCAGAGGTTGCATGCCCTTCTTATGCCAATGTGGGTTTTAACCAGGTGTCATTTTCTTGCCACATCCCAAGACCACATTAATAACTTAAGTGATCATCCCCCAAAGTACTTACAGAAGTGTATGATACTCTATAGTGTCTATGGGTACATGTGATCATTCTGAGATGGATTGGCATCATATTCAGTATTAGTTCTCTAACTTATACAGGTTGAGTGCCACAAGAGGCTCCAGCTCACTTACAACCTTGAACAAAATAAAGCAGGTACTGGTAAATGAACAAATGGCACAGTATACCCAAGTCAAAAAGAGGGATGACTTGGCCTTTTTATACAAAAAAGCTTGTGATGTGTGAATACATGTTTGAATATTTTTCCAGAATATGTCAAATTTATGTACAATAATAAAATAAAATAAAAAAACATACTATAGAGTCTTTAATCTCTCAATGCTTTTAAGGTATTAATATGATTACTCATTCAAAAAATACAAATAACTGCACAGTCATTAAGACATCATTAGGACAATCCTTAAATCAAAACATATGAACACTGTATTTTACATTAAAACAAAAAGAGCACAAGGAAATGAAAGGCAACATGCAATCTCACCTGTCAAGCTCAGAATCAGATCCTTCTGTCTTCAGTGGCTGATGTTTTGCAGAAGGCTGTTCATCTTCTTTCTTATCGATCTCTGGCAGTGTGGAAGTATGCACTGTTCTGCATAAATAATAAAAAAAATTACACAATCAGCAGCCATGAGCTCTTGCTCATACCCTTATAAAACAAAGGCCATATTCCAGAACCAAGTTCAGGAAAATGGCTCAGCCCTGACAAGTGATATAAATCCTACCTCATTCTTCAATATTACTTATTAGATTACTGAACTAGAGTTAATCTGGTTGTGCATTGTTTAAAAAAATGGCTCCTTCACAACACGTTAAATTACAACCCAAGAACTAATGAAGCTGGTGCATTCTGGGGGGAGAAGTACCACAATGGAATTGAACTGCTTTTTGTTATAATTCAAAAAGTAAATGTACAACTGACATCATATATGACGTATATTGAGTTTCTAAAGGATTATGACATGCATTTCTGTCATTGTATAACCATGATTACTAACAATAATTATCAGCAAATGCATACAAGTGTGTGTTTATAAATATAAACACAAATATATATTATCTGGGTAGTGGAGATTGATTCAAAAGGACCCTTGGCAATCACAACAGGACCCTTGGCAATCACAACAGTAGTTTAATGTCAGTAGCACTGCTTTGAATGCAAATTTGTCTATGCATAGAAGTTAAGTTTTAAATGTCCATGTGATCAAGACTAGGAAATAAGTGATTCTCAACTTCTGATCATGAGTCACAAGGCTGCTGTGTTGGAGGTGGCCACTGCAATGTTCCTTTCTCACAACACGTAGCAATGTGCAGTTGGCTCAGCTCCTGCACTAGGACTACAGCAGTTCTGTCTCCCATGTGAAATGCATTTTTTTTGTTTATTTTGCACATGGTGATATGTTAACAAATGAGATGGTAAAGAAGTAAGGTCAGATGTTACATCTCTATGGGATAATTCTAATGTGCTCCTAACAATAATGTTTCTATCTGTGCGGATAAGCTTTTCTGATTTATTTAGGATTACTACCACAGTCTTATTTTTACAGTTATATTTGAAGAATTTTTATTTATTTATTTATTTATTGACTGGCATTTGATTACTGGGAAAGGCTGACTGAGTAGAAGCCCATTTTCAGCAGAGGCCCAGGGAGAAAAGCTCCAAGTTATTACAAAACATTTTAAGAACAATAATTTTACAATCTTCAAAAATAAAACAAAATCATCTGCAGTTCAAATAATTATAACAGATTAGACAATATAAAAACATTGGTTAAAAACTGATACAAGGTATATGACACATTTAATAGACAGTCTGTAGAGAAATTAAGGGTAAGTTAGTCTAATGCAAATAAGAACTGTAATATGAAGTGAGGGAAAAACAGTCTTATGGCATACTTAGAGAGAAAGTCAGGGCAGAGAATTAGAAAGCGGTAAGGAAGTAAGTGAAGAATGAAGATTAAAGAAGTATAAGGAATGAAAAGATACCTGTTCACATTTAGGGATATACTTTATCCTGGATTTCAGCAAGAACAAAGACAGATTTTTAGCTAGGAAGCCTTTCAGAGTGGTCTTGATAGATGGGATGGAGAGTACAGACCTGATGGATACAGATAAGCCAAACAAAGAGTAAGGCCAGCAGCTAGAAGTCGGGATACTAACAAGTAAAACGTAAAAAAAACAAAATGTATACCATGGTTAAAATTCAGACTTTATTAAAACACATAAAAGATGAGCACTTTCGTGATAACCCTTCATCAGATCTACTGAGTTATTATGGGCTCAAAATTTAAAGCACATTGTATCCAATCATAGCACCCAACATTCTTCTCATTTACAAAACTTTCTTTTTCTCAAAGCTGGCTTTAAAGGCACCACTGCATTTAAACCAGGCCACCTATGTGCCTGTAACTTCACAATCCATTTCACTTACAAAATCTCTACCACTTTGGTTTACAGGCACTAACTGCAGTACCATAAAGTTAAATGTGTTCAGGATGCTCTAATATAGCAATTGACATTATTTAAGAAAGCAAGATCTCCGTTGCTTTTTAGTGTCTCGCTATGCATCTCCGTTGCTTATTTTAAACCTCGCCATAATGGGTTTTGGGTTTAACATCGAGTTATGCTAAAAGAAAAAAAAGGCGACGGACCTTTTCCATTAGTATACTCGATTTACAACGAACGCCGCTGGCCAATCATATAATATATGTTTTGCCAGGGCATTTACTTGATTTTTCTTATTAATAGCATAAATATATTCAAGAATGCATTTTTTAAACATAACATTTGTTTTTTCCAACATAAAAAGACTGCAATGCAGACAACATGCCAGATATACTAAGTCTTAAGAACAACAATCTGCATACAAATTTAGATGGATTTTCTTTTTAGTTAGTGGAGGAATAAAATAGTTACATTTATTATTATACTGGCATGCTTTACATGCTCTACATGCATAAGTGTCTATCCTCTGTGAGTTTATGTGCACTTTCATATATGAGCCATAACACAACTGTCTTTAAATTCAACCTGTTCTTAAAGCAGAAACTTGGTCTTTCACCTACCACGTCTCTAATCTTGCCATCACGTGTTAATATTCTCCAGTTTATCTTAATAATATTACATAAGCTCCACAGTAATACATACATAAGTAATAGAACAATGTTAATACATACTAAAGTAAAAAACAAAGTTGAAACATAGGACAAGGTCATTCCATTAATTACAAACAAAAATCCTTAACTATATGCAAGAGTAAACTGTGTTAATGTGTAGGATCAAATGTCATGGGTAGTAGTATGACATGAGAGGAAAGGTAGTGGCAGAAGTGGCAATAATGTATTACAGCCAGCTATAGATGTGAAAGTAGTGATGCCATGTATTTGGATACACACAAGAATATACACATATAGTTGTTGAGTTCTAAGGTGAAGAGAGTTGACTTCAGGGTAGAAAGCTGGTGACAGGTCAGAGTTAGTCGAGGTAACAGAAATGAGTCAGAAAGGTACAGAGCAGAAGAGGGGAGTGTTTTTTTTTTTAAGGATAGATAGAGGTTGAAGTTCTACAGAAGGAAATCTGGTGCTAGGGTTATTTGGTGGGCTACAGGAGCATAGCCAGTGAGAAAAAAAATGTAATTTGAGGGACTGTTTGAAGGAAGCAGGATTACAGAGTGTCCTGAGTAAAGGAGGAAGATTATTCCATAACTTGGAGACAGAATGAGAGTACAGCATTTGGCCAGGTGAGAGTTTAGGTTTCTCAATGGATAATAACATTTTGTTTCCAGACCTGAGATAGAGATTGGGGTGTTACATGGTCAGTATGGATGCGAGGGAAGGGCAGCTTTCAGGTTGAAAGATTATCTTGTGGGCTGTAGTTAACTGTAGGTAGATAAGTAAGGTGGTGTGGGGATTCTAGCCACTTTAGTTTATGCAGAGATGAGCAATGGTGGGTAGAATATTTGGTGCTTCTAGCAAATTTAGCGACTTTGTTGTAACAAAGAGTCCAGCTTATTTTTTAAGGAGAATTGTAGGTTGGTGAGGATGGGGGCTCCATATAGAAGGGTTGGAAGTAGGAAGGATGAGGTCAAGGCCTTTTTAGCAGAGGGACTGAGGAAATAGCTGTGGCTATATAAGGCACCCAACCTTTGATGGGTTTTTGATGCTGTTGTGGATGTGAAGGTCAAAAGGTTATTTGTCATCAATTTGGATTGGGAGAACTTCAGTGATAGTGTTGTTATGGGAACTAACAGTAAATAGAGACTTATCAACGGGGCTAGATTTTGTGGGGGTAAATAATAATAGTTTTGTCTTATTGGGGTTAAGGGCGAGGTGATTCTGGGGCATCCAGTGTTCAGTAGAGGTAAATGCTTCTTGGGTAAGATGCTGTAATTCAGTGACAGATTTGGAGGAGCAGATGATGGTTGAGTCATCTGCATACTGGATGACAGTACTGTGTGTATTATGAAAGTTATTGACAAATATACTGAAAAGGAGGGGACCCAGAATTGGACCTTGAGGAACAACTGTGTTAGTAGTAATGAAAGGGGAGGAGGAGTGCTGCCATCTGGTAGACTGCTGCCTATTGCTGATATAGTTGGCAAACCACTGTAGGGCGGAGGGAGACAGGCTAAGGCTAGAGAGTTTAGTAAGCAGTGGAGAGTGGGAAATGGTGTCAAGTGCCTTTGATAAATCAAGAAAGAGTGCAGAAACTAAGGAGCCAGCATTGCAAGCTCTATTTACTGTGTCTAAGAAGGAAATGAGGGCTGTATTGGTGCTATGTCCAGGCCTGAAGCCATGTTGAGTGGGGGGAAAGCAACTGGTGTTTTACTAGATGACTTATGAGCTATGTATGGATGCATTTCTCTAATATTTTAGAGATGGGGGAAATAATGGCGATGGGCGGAAATTAGAGATGTCAGAGTTGTGACCGCCTTTATGAAGATGGATGACAAATGCTTTCTTCCAGATATCTGGTAAACAGGATTCTTGAATGGACCTGTTAAGGAGAATGCTGATAGGATAAGCAATGGAGGGGGGCTGCTAGTTGTAGGTATTCTGTAGGTAAATTATCTGGGGCATTTTGTGCATGGTTTTAGTTTATAAAGAAGTTTTTGGATGGTGGATGTGGGAATGGGTAATGGTGAAAAGGTGGATAGGAGATTTGAAGGGTTATGTGTTGGTGGTGTTCTTAACGGGTCTGTGTTGATGGTTGGGAAGGTAGTTGTAAGTTTGGTGATGGTATCAATAAAGTATGTACTGAAGAGTGAAGCTAGTTCAGAAGGAGTTTTTTCTGGGTTTGGGCATGGGATATTGTTTTGTTCCAGGGTGCAGCAGAGAGTTAATTGCTCTCCAGAATTTTTTGGGATTTTGTTTATGGTGGTCTTGAATAGTTTGGATGTATTCTTTTTTGTTTTTAACAACTAAGCATTTTGCCTGAATGTGAAGTTGTTTATATTCCATGAGACTGGTAGGAGTTTTGTTTTTTTGCCAGGTTTTCCAGACTCTGTTCATAGAGGACATGACTTGCTTTGTGGTCTTTGCAAGCCAGCAAGCATGTTTTGCTTTGACTCTCTTTGGTCTGAGAGGGGCAAGACTATAGAGTCCTGAGGAATGTGGAATTAAAGAATTCCACAGCTTCGTTAAGTGGAAGAAATGTCAGTGAGCTCCAGTTTGTTTTCTGCAGGATGTCATTGAGGAGATTTTTGGAGAAGTGAGATAGATCTCTGGTATATCTAAATTGGTGATCGTTAGGTATAGAGGTGGGCTTACGGGTTACGAATGCTGGAGAGTGGTCACTAATACTGTCAGGGAGAGTGCCGGAGGAAGAGACTTTATCAGGATCAGAAACTAGGATCCAGTCCAAGGTGGAGCCTTTGTTTCTGTTATTTTCAGGTCTGGTAATATCAAAGATTAGTTGGGAGTAAATGTGAAGTTTGATATTTGTAGAGGGTGTTTTATTGGAGATGTCTAGCCAGTTGATATTAACATCGCCTAGAATGATACTTTAATTTTTTTATGTTGTTGCTTGCCCAAGCTAGAATGTCTTCAAGAATTGGAGGATTGTTGCCTGGGGGGATGTATCTGACTATGATACAGCGGCTTTTGCAGTTACTGAGCTTGAGAAAGGTAACTAGTAGCTCTGCAGAGCGAAAGGAGGGAATTGGTTTAGAATATGGAATAACAGTGCAGGTGCTTGAAAACAGTAAAGCAACACCTCTGCCTTTTTTGTGGAGTCTGTCAGTTCTGAAGCAGGGGTAGTTTGGAGGTAGAAATTCAGAATCTTTGATATATGGTTTTAGCCATGTTTCAGTGATGGCGGTAAAATCTGGTTTATGTTGACGTAGCCACGCATGCAGTTGGGGAATTTTGTTTCTAATGCTTTGAAGATTAATTGTGGTGACGTTTAGGCATTTTGTGGAGTTGGGAGAATGATGAGAAGGGCCTGGATTAGGATGTATATCATAGGTAGGTACTAGGCTATTGGCCCAAGGGCCTAAGTAAGCCTAGCCAACAAGGTTCCCTGGCTTACGCCACTAAAGAAAGTTAATTTCCTGGGTCCCTGTCGAGCAGAGCCACAGAAGTGATCCCCAGGGTGTATTTCCTATTTTCCATCCACTCATCAAGATTTTTCTTGAAGACTGCTAATTAGGAACTTTGCTTGACATAGATGGGTAGCTTGTTCCAGAGTATAGGAAGTCTCTGGGACAGGAATCTATCCCTCCAGCATGTCCTGTTTATTGTGGTGACAAGGTTTAGGTCCCTAGAATGTGTAGCTTGGAGGGATTGGGATTTCGTTAGGTACAGCATGTCCAACAGCTCTGGGTTTAAAATAGCTTTATATGTTAGGCAGAGATCTCCTCAGAGTAGGCAACATGCTACAGAATAAAGCTGGAGTTTTTTGAGACGGTCAGTGTAGGGCATCTATTTGAGGCCAGTAACCCTCTTTGTGAGGTACTTCTGTGGCCTTTCCAGCTGCTGTAGATGTCTTGTGAGGTACATTCTAAAAGGGGCATTGTACTCTATAATAGGTCTAATGAGTGCAGAGTAGAGGGGAACAATGACCTCTTTTTTTCCTGGATGAGAACTCTTTTGTGATGAGGTGTGCCACATAGAAGGATTTCCTGACTACTGTGGCGATGTGATTATCAAAGGAGAGACTACTGTCCACCTGGATCCCAAGGTCTCTTATCACACATTCAGAGTTAAATAGACTGCCGTTTATGTGGGTAGTTCATGGGTACAGAGTTTTTACCAAAGGGGATGACAATGCACTTTTTGGCATTTTGCCGGAGGCCATGCCTCTGACACCAGGCATCTGTCTCAGTGAGGCCATTCTGTTGGATCTCCACATCATTTGGGGACTCCACTATGGCTCCTAGTTTGCAGTCATCTGCAAACTTCATTAGCCAGAGGCTTTCTGTGTTAGCCTGTACTTCAAAGAAGTAGATACCAAACAGGAGAGTTCCCAGGACTGAACCCTGTGGTACTCCACTTGTCACTGGTTTGAAGTCAGATTTGGAGTCTGCAACTTTTAAAGTGTGGGTTCTGTCAGTGAGCCAATTGGCAACCCATCTTGTGACGTAGGGATCTATACCTAGTTTAGTGAGTTTAGATATAATTCCAGAATGGGGATGGTATCAAAAGCCTTGGCGAGGTCAAGATAGGCTGTGTGAACCACCTTACCATCGTCTACCACTTTGTTGACTGCCTCAAAGAAGTCGATCAGGTTCAGAAGACATGATCTGCCTTTCACAAACCCGAACTGGGTGGGGTCCAGAGTTTGGAGGTTACCAGTGTCTTTGTTTATATTCCATGATGATATGCTCCATGGCCTTGCAGACCAGGCTCATCAGGCTAATAGGGCGATAGTTCCCAGGATCAGTGGCGGCTCCCCCTTTGTGGAGTAGGATAACTGTTGCTGTGTGCCATTCATTGGGCACAAAGCTTGAAGTGAGACTATGACTGAACAGGGTGCTTAGGTGGGGAGCCAGTTCGTGCTGAAGTTCGTGTAAAACAAAGCCTGGGATGTTGTCCGGTCCCATGGATGCTGTGTTTTTGGTTTTAGAGAGTGCAGCTTGCCTGCATAGATGTGATTACGGGGACTCTGCATTCTTCCTGTATAGATATGGGCCCTTTAAGAGGTGAGAAGGGGTAAAGTTAGCATGGAATCTATCTGACAGGATGTTGGCAATATCAGTTGGTTCTGTAATTTGTGCCGTTGTGCTGTGACTCACAGCACCGCAAAGGACTAGGTTACAGAGAGTAGAGAAGCTGCTAGGCAGGGGCTTTTTTTGGCATTGCTGGAATATGTGTGTACAGGGTAGCAAGGAGGGTTATGTTGTGTGGAGAGTAGGGTCAGTTTCTTTTGTAGAATTATATCAGTTTGATACAGACTAGAACAGATTTCAGTATTAATGGGGAGGGTATGAAAAGTTGTTTGATACAGTGGGAGAAGGTTGGGGAGGTAGGTGGGTTGTATGAAATGAAGATAGTCTTAGAAGGACAGAGAGGTAAGAAAGTAAATGTGAAGAGAAAGATATTGAAAAAAGAGACATAGTATTAAATATGGGTGGTCAAGGTGAAAGTTGATGAGCATGAGTGTGAGTGGGGTGTACTGGTAATGCTGCAGGAGTTTAAGGCAGTGCAGGATGTATGAGAGTATAATGGTGTTTTTGGATTCCCGAAAGCTGAGTTCAGTTATGTGTTGCGAGAGGTGGGTAAAATGGAAGGGTATGGAGTCAGGAAGTGAGATGAGGTAGCTAGAAAGAAGAGAGTGAGGGGTGGAGTTAGACGTGGTAATGAGGATGGCTGTGAGTGGGACTGGGTTTTCAGAAGTGTAGGTGTTGTTTGGAGTAGGAGGTGTGTGATTGGTGGTTGGGTGTGTAGGTGTGGCAAGGCTTGCAATAAAGGTAATTGATCTGGGTGGGAATAGGGTAGTGTAGGGGAGCGGCGTGAGCCCGAGCGTAGCGAGGGCAAACGAAGTGGGTTTGCCCAGCTGGAAGAGGCAGGAGTGCTGAAAACAATCAGCCAGCAAAGGTTCAGCAATTTTGATGCTTATCAGGTAGGTGGGCTATGTTCATCAGAGAGAAACACTTACTAAATTATGACAGGATGGAAAGGCTCTTAGGGAGAGACTACATTTCCCTGATGTCAAAGTTTATGTACATATGTTTTTCTTTGATGTTTTATCAGCTTTCTTACAATTTACCACTTAATTATGAGGGATAGGATGTAGTTATTCCCTATTTTGAAATATGTAATATGGGAAGGCAGCATGTTGTATATGTGTTCGCCGATGGGCCAGTTCTAAATTTAGGCTACTGCTGTAGAGTGGTGGGTTCTGAAAGGGATATGTGCTACAAATTTTGCAACTTTGTTTTAGCATTGTTCAAGTTTTAAATTTTGTGAAGCCTGGAGGTTAGTAAGAATGGGAGCCCCATAAGGAAGAGTGGGGAGGAGAGAAATAGTGGCAAGTGTAAATCTTGTAGCACCAGGGAGAAAGTTTTTGGCTCTGTAAAGCAAGCCTAGTTTTTGATAAGTTTTTCTTATAAAATTTTGTATATGCAGGTCATATGTAAGATTATCATCCACAATCATCCCTAAAGGTTTCCAAAGAGGAGTGACTTTAATGGTTGTATTACCAAGAAAGAGGACTTTAAGTTTTATTTTTTTTTTCATGAGAGGGATTTGGGTAAAAAAAAAAAATCAGTAGTTTAGTCTTTTTTGGGTTGAGCATGAATTGTAAATTACGAAGCCATGTTTAAGTACCTGTTAAGCCTTCCCCGAGTAAATTTCTGAAGATGTACCATGTTGTCAGAATGTAAATGAGAGTGGAATTATCTGTGTATTCTACTAGAGTAGCCTGCTGTGTGGACGTATAGAGGTTACTGGTGAAAATGCTGAAGAGGAGGGGACCAGGGATAGAGCCTTGCAGTACACTGGTGGTGACTGGGAGGTAAGGAGAATGTGTGGAGTGCCATTTTACTGACTGATACCTACTGGAGAGGTATCTACTGAACCACAGAAGAGTGGGCTGATAGAGACCTAGTGAGGACATTTGAAGTAGACGACCACTGTGACAAAGTGTTGAAGGCTTTAGACAAGTCTATAAATAAGGAAGAGACTAGTTTGCCATTATTTCTAGCTTTATTGACAGTATCTATTGTAGGCTAGAAGGGCAGTGTTAGTACTATGGGAAGGATGGAAGCCATGCTGTGTAGGGGATGAGTTTTTTCCTGCAGAAGATAGTATAGCAATTGTTTATGAAAACATTTTCAAATATTTTGGCAATGGGAGCTAACATGACTATAGGTCGAAAGTTATTAATATCCATTGAATTTCCTCCTTAGTGAAGTGATATAATGTTTGGCTTCTTCCAGAGACAGGGAATGTGGGATTCCTGGATTGACCTATTTATAAGGATTGAGGTAGGATAGGCACTGCTATCGGCTGTTATTTTTAGGTATTCACTTGGAAGGTCATCAGCTGAAGAAGAGCACAGTTTAAGAGCAGTTTTATATCTTTAAATTTCTAGTCTCCCACCAGGACACAAGTGCTCCTCAGCAATTACATTCTGCTTGCCGAGCACACTCAAGCAAATCTGCAGTCTGCGGCTACCACTCCTCCCATACAGTACAAGAAGGAATCAGTACTGCAAACTAAACAAGGATATACATTTTGTGCCTCAAGAGCAGGAGCACACTCAAGCAAATCGGCAGTCTGCAGCTACCACTCCACCCACACAGTATGAGAAGGAATCAGTAGTGCAAACTAAACAAGGATATACATTTTGAGCCTCAAGAGCAGGAGCACACTCAAGCAAATCTGCAGTCTGTGGCTACCACTCCACCCATACAGTATAAGAAGGAATCAGTACTGCAAACTAAACAAGGATATACATTTTGAGCCTCAAGAGCAGGGTCAGTCCACCCAGGCATTCTACTTGTATGTTTTATGAGAGTGAAGCTATTACATTAGCAGTATTTCTTAGTAGTTCTCAGCTTGCTAATAAAACTGACTGTTGTAGCCTTGTGTCCCCCCCCCACTAGTACAGTAATCCTAACTGTCCAATAGACAGTATACATTTAATTCACATCCCTGTGACTAAATTAACCATCAGGCAGCCCTCTCAGTGCTTTCTGAATTAGTTTGTATCACTTGGAGGCCCACCTGTTTATTTGCATCTCTACACATTCCCCTTCATTGCTAATGTATCTCCCTACTCTAATCTGTGCGCAAACTGGTTACTAATCAGCAAGTCAATGTGAAGACACACTCCCAACCTTAATAAACTTTGCTGTCTCTTCTCTCCTTCACTTTACAGGTAGTTTGAATTATTACTTACCCCCTCTGAGGCCTTCATTGATTTCCACTGATTGCCTCTCTGGTTTCTTTGCATTCCACCTGGTTTACACCCATTGTGCTATCTCCCTCCCCCAATACAAAGTCTATATTAGAATCCTGCTGAGCATGGAGCCATCTTTAAATTTCTAGTCTCCCACCAGGACACAAGTGCTCCTCAGCAATTACATTCTGCTTGCCGGTAAGCCATTAGACCTCAGGAATTTGTTTTAAAAGTGTTCAGATTTGTAAAGTAATACTTACTTTTTCTTTTGTCTTGGTTGGCTCTGCCCCGCTCTGTTCGCCCTCGCTAACGCTCAGGCTCTCTCCGCTCCCCTGCCCTGCCCCCTATTCCCTCCCACCCCCACTACCTCTACATTTATAGGAATCACAGCCACACCCACAGCTCACCCTCAAATCACCTCCACCAATCACAGCTCCTCAAGTCATATCACATTATACCACACCAACTTGCTCCACACAAAATACTCCCAATCACTCTCATTCCCACTAGGCATTTTTTACATCACCCACACTACTTCCCCATCCACATACAGTGTAACCCTAGAGTTCCTATTCAGATCCCCCACCTAGAAACAACTTAAACTTTATAACCATGACTATCACGCAACTAAGTCTAGTCTGTCTTCTCATAATTCCTTACAACACCACAAGTTATCACTCTAGCAATATCCCTAAACTTAGTAGCACAACACTGCATTATGCACTCTCATATACAGACACCACACATTATAATAATATCTGCCCACAGTTATTCAAGAACTACATAACGGACCAATTCAGGACTAAACACATATGCTCTCATTCCTACACCAAAAAAACACAATACTTTCTCACACTCCTCACCAAACTCCAACATCTGTATAACCATTTTAACTCCAGGCTCACCATAAGTGGGGATATCCACCCCAACCCAGGCCCAAATCCATCCTGCCCAACTCAAACTGCTCCAACACAAATGTCAGAACATAACATCCCCACTTTCTTCATCCCTGGGCAAATCAACAACAGCAGCTAAACCAACCATCTTTTAATGCTAAATATTAATATTAGAAGTATCAAAAATAAAATACCTGAACTCCAGGCCACAATAGCACAATACTCCCCAGACATAGTTGCTTTAACAGAAACCTGGCTAAATAAAAACATAGCTAACTCAGAAGTTCTCCCTACCGGCTACAATATCATTAGACAAGACAGACCACTTCGTAAAGGGGGTGGGACTGCCTTACTGTACAAGTCAAACTTAACTGTCCGTCAATTACCAAACTCCTACCCCTCCCCCAATAATTGGGACATACTTATCTCACAACTTCAACTTCACCCTAAAAAGGTCATCACCACAATTGTGATCTATATTCCACCTGGTAATACACCTGCTAGCCTTGAAGACTTCTTATCCTGGTGATCTTCCACATACTCACAAGAAACCCTTATTCTGGGGGACTTCAACCTAGATTGGTTCACATGTATATCAGAACCACCAAGTAATCTAATAAATCTCCATGGCTACCAGCAGCTAGTCCAAATTCCAACTAGATGTGATAAAAAATCTAAAAGGGAATCCATCCTTGACTGGGTCCTAACAACCCCACATTGTACCCTCACACAGGCAGTCTCCAAGACACCTTAAGTGACCACAACATAATATACTTTATACGTAGTAGAACAAGCATATGCAAAACCACTAACTCTATATCCACTAGAAACACAAAAAAATTCTCTCCTGAGGTCCTCAACACTTTACTCTGTAACTGTGACTGGACCCCCCCTAAAAACCCTCCCACTTGACCAGGCTGTAGCATATTTCAACAAAACATTTCTACAACACCTAGACACTGTCGCTCTATTGCGCAAAATCAAGGTTAGAACCTCTACAAACCCCTGGCTCAGTAAAGAAACCAAACAAATCCTCAAGTCTAGAGACACTGCCTGGCTTTACTATCAAAAACCCAAAGAAACACAAAGCCTAACTAAGTACCACGAACTGCGCAACCGTGCAAAAAAATGCATTAGGCTGGACAAAAAATCCTACTACACAACATTACAAACTAAATACCAACACAACCCGCAAAAATTTTGGAAAAATGTAAACCAGCTACTAAAATCCACCCAAAAGGCTACCCCCAAACCAACCACCCCTGACACTAAAGTTCCCATCGAAACACAATTCAACTCCCACTTTGTGAACTCAATTCTATCCTTAGTATCACAGGACAGTTCCTTCCTCACTATCCCCCTCCCAACACAAATAACACTAATACAAGCTTTATCCTCAAAACTGTTTCCATCACTTCAATCAAAAGCATGCTCTCCAAACTAAAAACCTCATCAACAGCAGCCGACCTACTCCCCAGCTATTTCTTGAAACTCACAGCAGATGCTATTGCTTTCCCAGTCTCTACTCTCAAAAACAGATCAGTTGTTGAAAACGATGGGCCCAAACTCTGGAAAATATCCTATGTTACATCCATACATAAAGGCGGGACCTCCACTGAACTTAATAACTACAGACCCATTGCTTTATTCTCCCCCCTGGCCAAAATCCTAGAAAAATGCATCCATACCCAGATGCTAAACTATCTCCTAGACAGCAACATCCTGTCACCTACTCAGCATGGTTTCAGACCTGCCCATAGTACCACTACAGCCCTCCTCTGCTTCACAGACACAGTAAACCATCTCAAAAATGTAGGCCTACAAGTGTCAACTCTTTTTTTGAATATGACCAAAGCATTTGACACAGTCTCACACCAAGTCCTGCTAAACAAACTAAACCAATATCATCTATCAAATTCCACTCTTACCTGGTTCCAAAGCTACTTAACTGATAGGTACCAAGATGTGAAATAGGAAAATTCTCTCTCTCCTCAGCTGCCCATAACTATAGGAGTCCCACAGGGTTCTATCTTAGGACCACTACTATTCACAGTCTTCACAAATGACTTCCACACAGCATGCATCTATAATTCAGTATGCAGATGACACTACCTTAATCTGTGCTGCACAAAACATTCACACCCTCCTGCAAACAACTCAGCTAGCATTCTCTGACATTGAAAACTACCTTACCAAAGCCCAACTTATCCTCAATCCAAAGAAAAATCAGCTTATGATTATAACCAGTTCTAACAAAAACACTAACAGTCAATTCACTATCTACTCCACTAATGCTACTCCAATTGCTCCAGTGGCACAGGCTAAGCTATTGGGAATAACCATAGACTCCCACCTAAAATTTGATAGCCATCTCAACTTACCTATTAAAAAAGTACATGCCAAACTGGGGTCGCTCTACCGTATCAAACCATTTCTTACCAACAACACAAGATCAGCCATTGCTCGCTCTCAACTTCTATCCACCCTACTCTATGCATCTCCCATTCTGACTAATCTCAACAAAACTGAACTAAGCAAAATGGAAGCCTGCTATAACAGAATTGCCCGCTTTGCTGCAAATTGCTCATATAGAACCCATCACTGCACTGCTTTGAGACAGCTCCACTGGCTTGAACTGCCCAACCTACTAACCTACAATCAGCTCTGCCTCTGTCATTCTATCTATTACCTCCCCAATAAGTGTCCTGCCCTCAAAAACATAGTACAACATCACTCAGCCAAAAGGCCTCTTAGATCATCAAGCAAACTACTACTAGAAGTCACCAACAGCTACAATAGCTTTGGAGTTGCACTATATAGTAGTTCAGTGGTTAAAAAATGGAACTCTGTCCCTACAAGCATTCAAAACACATCATCCAAAGCCTCCTTTAAAGACCTCATTAGGCAACATCTCAAGGAAAGTTGGCAGTGCTATGATTGCTTCCCAGGCTGGTGAAAGCGGATAGCACATACGTACAAAATCTAGAGCACTTGATAATAGTTTTCAATCTTACTCACAAACACTGGCTAATCTACAATGTATGTACTGTACCTGTGTACTATGTATGTATTCTACCTATGTTCCAAATTTCATCTGTACACCACAAATCTATTAATTACCTTTATTTTTAAAATTAATATTTTTTTGTTTGTTCTCTCCACTGTAACTGTTTATGTGCTGCATACCACTGTAAAAACATGTCTCCTGTAATTTGTGTGTATACTGATCATGTCTAAATAACTAAATGTGTCTGTAATTTTTCTTTGTGGAGCTTTTCTCTGCTGAAAAAGGGCCTTTTCGGCTCAGACACCCCCGGTTAACAAATGTAAAATAAAATAAATAAATATAGGACGTGGCCACAGGTTTGAAGGTGTAAGTGGATGTGGTAATATGTGGCTGTTAGAAAGGACTGGGATTAGACTTTGAGGTGATGCTATATTATCTATATACTATTATATCTATATTATCTCTAAAATAAGAGTTGAATTGATAAATTTGCTGTTTTAATATGTTGCAGTGATAAGACGCATTGTGGTAGCAAAATGCTGTGGTAATATGTAGTATAATAACCTGTCTAATGTGAAATAGTGAATATCTATATTATCTATAAAATAAGAGTTGAATTGATAATTTGTTGTGGTAATGTGGTGATAAGATATATGTTGTGGTGGTAAGATGTTGTGGTAATATGTAGTAGAATAACCTGTGTAATATAAAATGATTAATATCTACATTATCTAATAAAATATCTGTAGTGGTGGTAAGATGCTGTGATAATATGTAGTGGAATAACCTGTCTAATGCTGTGAAATGATGAATATATGTCCGTTGTACGTGTTATTGTATGTATGTATATGTCTTCTCAATTCGAACCTGATGCACGCAATTTTGTTCAGGCTACACTTGTGTAGGCTAAATGACAATAAAGTTTACTTTGAACTTTGAACAATAACATACTCTAGAAGGGATGGCAGCAAGTGTCCAGAGTTTTGTAAACTCTAGTGGAGGTCAGTGATTTATAAATGACCCTAATAAGCAACTTTTGCATCAGGTTTGTCATATACAGTATACTCACTACAACTTTATGGTACAATCACCATCCATGAAAACTAGTAGAAAAAGTCTGTAGATAAATATAACCACTGAAGTCAGAGTTCTAAAAGGTGGACAAGTGAACTTATTGGCTTGTTGATCTGTGGCTCTCATTTGTCACTTGGCTGAAACCATGATGCCACTGTGCAAGCACAATGTCAAGTTAAATCTGCCTTAGAGGCACCTTTCTACAGCAGGAGAGCAGCTTTTAGAGCTCAAAAGAATTACTGCAGGGAGGGTGTGCAATATCAGGTCTGCACCTCACAACCCAACAGCTCTGTAACATACAGGAAATGAATGGATTTATTAGGCAACCCAGCCAGAAAGTAATGGGTTGTAGGACTCTTGCTTAGCCTGGGAGCTCTCTTCCCTGATAGAATAAATGTGCTAACTTTACAAAGGTATTGGAACCATTGGGCAAGTCTGACAGAGGAGCAGGAAAAAGAAGAACAAAGGTAAGGAATGAAAAGACCGAGTCTTTGCTACTATTTAGGTTGACAGTGAACTTATCACCACTAAGTAACTGCCATTTTGATAATGAGTGAATGCATGTGTCTTCATAGTGGGAGGTAACAATTCTATACATACTCCTTGCTGAAACAACTCTAAACAAACAAATATAGAACACACACGCAGTTAAATAGTCAATTTAGTTAAAAAAATGAATCAACCTTTATTTCCAAGGAAGTACACTCCTATGTGCCCCCACATAGGAGGCTGCTTTCCTGGCCCCATTATAAAATATTCACCAACTCTGAGACTTCATACCTTTAGGGAAACCAAGTATTCCCTTTTTGAGGCAGTGCAAACCTGGAGAAGAAATATTTAAGTGGCAAAGGTGAGGGAAACAATGTATGCCCTCCCAAAAACAATAAAAACGAACACATGCTAAAATATCCAGTCCCTTGTTTGCAAGTTATACCTATAAACTGAATCTAGTTCAATGTTTGTAGCTCAAATGCGCATTTATATGTAGGTTTTATGACAACTAAAAGATGCATTTCTAAAACACTTCAAATACAACAGGTTAAGAATCCTCATTGCTTTATTAAATTATTATGCAGACTACTACCAGTGAAGTAGCGAAAGACTGCAAGTGTTTCAAGAGCTTAACAGGTTCATAGATTAGTACTAGGCTAACTGCCCTTGTGGGCCATTTTAAGCCTAGCCAATTGCCCTGTGAGAGAATCAAACCCAGCACCTTGTGTTTCCAAGGTAAATACCTTAACCATTATGCCATCCTCCCACCCATTAATCCATTTGCATTTTAATTATTTTTTTTTATTTTTTACTCTCTGCACCCAGTGACCATAAGACTCTGGATCACCTACTCATTTACCCTGTAAGAAGTGAGAGTTGATCTGAAGCAAGGATGTCAAACATAGTTGCCCTGGAGGGTTTTTTTTTTGGCTGATCTAAACCTTCTTCCCTGGGGGGTCTGATATGCATGTCACTGAAACAGGACCCACAATGACACATAACTCAATGACACTGGTTCACTTCCATATATGCACCCTAATCCAGCTATAGTGTTAGCCTACTGCTTAATGGAAAAAGCAAGAAACCAGGAGATATTTTATAGCCCCTTGTCTTCTGTACCTTGGACTACGGGTCAATAAGCAAGTTTAACACCCCTTGCCAGCCTCCCAGGACTTGGTAAACCCAGGCAGTGTAATGAGTGCCTTATGACCACAGACATTGAATTATTGCTTAGCTCAATATTACCACTGAGAGATGAAAGTACTTGACTAAAGAACTCCAGCTTCTCACAATCAAACACATCCTGTGAGCAACACACAGTAACAGCATTCCACACAAACTCACTCTATATCATCGTATGTTGAGGCTGCGAAAAAGTCCTTACCCAGGCCTTCAAGGTCTATTAAGAACAGGACCTAGCATAAACTAAGTACTGCAACACAAATGGGAGAGTCACGATGTGGTTGAGTATCCTAAATACACTGTACTAAAATGGAGGGTCAATAAGCTAATCTAACACCCCTTGTCAGCCTCATGACACTTGGTATACCCAGGGAGTGTAACAATTGCCTTATGATCACAGACAATTAATTATTGCTTAGCTCAATGTTACCAGTGAGAGATGAAAGTACTTAACTAAAAAGAAATCCAACTTCTCACAATCCAACACATCCTTTCAGCAACACACACTAACACAGCATTCTACATAAACTCACTCTAAATTATCATATGTTGAGGCTGTGAAAAAGTCCTTACCCAAGACTTCAAGGCCCATTAAGAACAGGACCTAGAATAAACTAAGCATTGCAATACAAAATGGTAGAGTCACCATGTGGTACAGTATCCCAAATATAGTGTATCAATACTCTTGGTAGATACAAATAAAAATGCACTAATGATTGATGACTCTATTGTCAGGCACACTGATTCTACTCTCATAAGGCTGAATAAAAGCAGGGTTACAGTGAGATGTCTTTCAGAAGACAAGATGGCCTATACTTCAAGAACCCTCAATGATCCTAAACCAGACAAACAGGATTATAACATGGTAGTGGCCCATGTGGGGGTAAATAACTGGCACTCACATCCCTGAGGGATATGCAGACAGGCATGTCAGAGCTCTCCACATATATCAGAAATATAGGAAACACCAAGGTACTGAGCAGATTTCTTCCATCATCAAGAATGATGCCAAAGTTCAACCAAAGATGACTGCTTTTAACTTAACAAGTGGCCCCTTGACATTCAAGGGATATCGAATATGTGTCAGCGTGGGATGAGATGCTTGGAAAATCAAAACTGCTTTGCCAGAGACAGACTACACCTCTCATTCCAAGGCATTCATATATTGGCGAAATCTCTTGCTGCCCCCACAGAGCATTTTTCATACCTCCCAACCTAACTAGTAAAATAATTCAAACACAACATGGAAGATGGAGCTGCTCAATTCCAGAAACCTAAATAAAACATTACCTGACAGTGAGACCGCTTGCATTTGGAGGAAATTAATATGTCTGCTGTTACAGAAACTTGATTTAAATGCACAAAAAACACTCCCTCTATATCTGAGTTTTGTGGCTACTATGCCATTACAAGTCCGCTACACATGACTGAAATTTCAGAAAGCCGATTCCCGTATGGCCGAGACCGTATGATCAACTTTGGAAATTTCGATAATGCAGAACGGGCATCTCTGTACAGTGTAGAATGGGAAGATTCCCATCTTCCGCACTGTAGTGCACTCTCAGAGTTGGTATATTTAAATTGCAGAGGGTGTGGGGGGCGCAGGGGGGGGGGCTTGCCCCCTGCTAGCAACGTGTAGGTAAGTTTATGTTTTGTTTTGTTTTTTTACATGTTTGAAATTTCAAAATCGAACATATGGTCTCGGCCATATGGGTTTCAACTTTCTGAAATTTCGATCATGTATAGTAGACCCACCATTACACCATATGAAAAATGTAGTATCATAGACACTGTTTGTTACAAAACATTACCACAAGGCAGATTCTGAGACCCAAATACAAAACTTATTGAACTCCAAATCACACTAAACAGGATCAATTATCGGATCATAGCTTGATAAAAGACACTCCGCTATGTCCCCTGAAAACCATGTTAGATTCCTAAATATTCTGCATCAACTTCCTATAAGTGGAAACTCCATCATCCTGGGAGACTTTAATTACCTAATGATTATATGGGAAACCAATTCCTCAAAAATGCAGGATATTACTAAATCTTCTTAGATTTCATAAAAAGGACTCCCTGGATCAAACTGTCAAAGAACCGAAAACAGGACAAAATATTTCTGAGCTGGTCCTTACAAACATAGCATCTATATGTGCTATTGCCATAGCATTACCATCACTGGTTATGCCACTTCACAAACTTGTAATCTTCTCCATCAAAAAAACCTAAAATTCTATGAAGTCCACAAATTCATCTACAGGTGTTATTACCCAAAATGCTGATGTGACAAGTGGGTATGCAGATGAATTCTATTCTCACCTGGATAA
Organism: Protopterus annectens; assembly: GCF_019279795.1. NCBI lineage: Eukaryota > Metazoa > Chordata > Ceratodontiformes > Protopteridae > Protopterus > Protopterus annectens. The sequence continues at coordinate 229,296,152 of NC_056746.1, forward strand.
ATGTATTAACTTAGCTGTTACACTAGATTAAAACAAAATGGGATATTTAAAAGCAAACCAGCATGGTGGCCTACAAGCATTTTTTTTTGCCATATAGTTTAAAAACTACAGCAAAAATGAAGTCCCTCCAGCCAGGGATGACTTCAAGAACTTATCAAAGGAAATGAAAAAGTCATTAGGACAATAAAGGCATCCCATGAACTCAACCTAGCATTTGAAGCTAAAAACAACTACAAAACCATCTTTAATTATATCAGGAAGAAAAGGAATGACATTCAGCATTGTTCAGAGCTCATTCAAAATGTAAAGACCCACATGGATCCAGTGAATACTGCCAATATATTAGCAAACAAATTCAATGCAAACTTTATCAGGGAAACAATCATAGAAACCCCACATATTTTTGAAGGTCTCCAACCCCCAATTATCATGACAAAATGTATACTAAAAGTGCTTTCTCTGATGAAAAATATATTCTCCATGAGAACTGATAATATACCGGTCTGCCTAAAACAAACAGCACTAAAGTGTAGGTAGACCCACTACTTAATCTTTCAAACCGAGCTTTCCTACTGGCTTGGACCTCTAGGTATAGTGCAGCGCTGTGTTGATGCCACTTCACAAGGATGAGCCTACCACTGGCCCCAGAAATTACAGACCCATCAGTCTGATAAGTTTCATATGCAAAGTCATGGAACAGATCATAATATATTCATGAAACATATCATAACAGACCTGATTAACGCCAATATCAAAAATCTTATCAAACTTGAACGCTAGCAAGTTTGCTTTGTAAAGGGTAGATCCTGTCTGATGAATATGATAAACCTTCAGGAGGGAGACACCAGTAGTGGACAGTTGGTGCACTGTCCATACAGCATACCTGGATGTTGCCAAGGCATCTAATACTATACCACATGCCAACATAACAAAACTAAATGCACTACGCATTGACTCGTATGTTGTTAGATGGATTACAAACTGGCTGAAGGCAGAATCCATGGTGAGGGTGGTGGCTGCTTCATTAAAGACTATGAAGGTGTCCAGTGGAGTTTACTCAGAATCTGTCTTGGGTCATCTACTATTCGGCATCAACTTCTCTGATTTCCAAATCACAAGCAATGATGTCTGATTAAATTTGTGGACGACTGCAAACTAAGTGTACCTCCAGCAGAAAGGTACTCCAACATGAGCTTACATTTATCAATAACTGGTATACTAAAACGGACTTAAATTAAATGCCAAAAGCTGCAATACTGTTGCATTTAGTAAACAATCCCTCCAACCAGCTTACAGTACAGGCAACTCTCAACTTCGAAATGAAAATGTAGTGAGAGATCTTGGAACATGGGTGGACAGCACCCTCTCATTTTACTATTGCGTTGCAATGGTAGATAGAAAGTCCTTTTACTTTGTGCAACTCAATGCAAAGGGTATACCTTCAAAAGAAGTGCCTTCGTCCTTGTATTCCACACTGATTAGGCCCATCAGAGAATACAAGCTGACTTTATGATGCAACTCACTAGATACATCAAGCAAATGCAAGACAACAGATGTTCAGAACTAAAAAGATCAACGGCTTAAAAAAGTGAGCTATCAAGAGACTGGAAGCTTTATCCCTGTATTCAGTAGCCTACAGACGTCTTAGGGGGTGATATGTGCCTTGCTTACCGGGCCATTAAAGGATCCGATAATACAAGCCCTCTTATGTCTTCATAAATTCAACATTCCTACAAATACTAGGACTAGAGTCCTAAATCTACTTAAACAAAACAAGAATGACAGATAAACTTGCCTCACAGTGCCTACCCCTTCTGTGGAGCAAACGTCTTCTCCAAATTAAAAAGTGCAATTCACTATTTTCCTTTAAAAGTGAACTATATAACTGGATAGCCATTCGTAAATTCATCCCAGTATGACTGGTCTGTCTGACCTTGAAAATTGAGGGAAGGCCTACAGTGGGTATTGGTAAGGAGTTAAAGGACTCCATGCCCAGTTACCTTGTATTTTATATGATTCGGTACTTATAATATTGCTCTAGTGTCTGCTAACATTTTCATATTTGTTTATTTACTTATGATCAGTTCCAATTTCTTCACAATATGATTTTTCTAAACAAGAAACATATTTATTACATTATCACTTATGACACAGGCGATCATACATTTATATACATGAAAACAAACCATACTGACAATCTTAGTTGCAAACATTATACATCACAAACCATAATGACATAATTTTGGTTGCAAACAGTACAATTCACTTATAATCTACCCAATAATCATCAGTCAGACATTACTTAACACATTCAAATCCTATTTTTTAAACCTTATTCCTCCCCTATGTAATATGCTCCTACTCTTTTCTAAAGATCCAAATTCCAGTTGTTTAATCTCTGTTACTATAGTCACTACTTCTAGTACAGTTGGTGTAGAGTTTGATTTCCATTTTCTAGTAACTGCTTTTTTGGCAGCCACCATAATTAGACTCAGGAAGCCCTTACTATGTCTAGACAATTCCAATTATGTATTATACATCAGAAAAATAATTTCCATAGATACACCAATTTGCTCATCCAGTATCTCTGACAGAGTAGTCGGCAGAGAATCTTTAGTCTGCCAACTCAATGCACTCCCAGAAAAATATGTTCCAATTACCTCTTTCTTCCCCATCACACCTCCAACATTTGCTGTATACCTGATGAAAAATTCTCTGGAGACTACTTTGGGTATACAAAAATGTAAACATTTCCATGAAAAAATCCTAAATCTTCTAAATTTTGTTGCATATTTGGGAGACATACATATACCCAGATTGTTCTTTATGAATCACTTATCCAATCTATCTTCCAAATAATTTCTAAACTCCTCTGATTTATTCTTATAGTTATTATGAACTATTTTATATACTCTACTAATTACTCCTTTTTTATCAGCACCTTCTGTTCTAGATTCTACTAGTAACTCTACCAGTATTGGTCTTTCATTTAGGACCCCCTTATTTCTTTCTCTTTGCCAATACTCTGATATCAATCCTTGATAGGGAAGGTAATCTCTAACTGGCAGTCCAAATAAATTCTTGGCATCTTCCCTTTCTATTACCTTCACTTCTCTAGTTACTTGCTCTCAATACCTTGGTAACTTTGTCAGTTTTCTCCAATAAATTCTAGACTCCTCTTGTGTACTGTCTTTATCAGTAATTGCAGTAAACCTTAATGGCAACATCTCCTTTCTCCATTCTCATGTTGGCTTAGTTCCTAGAATACTTTGTTACTTTATGAATACAATATTCTGTATGATTATTGTTATTCTCCTTAAATATCTGCATTCAAAATCCCAGTCTCTCCATGTTTCTTGAGCTTCCCCCATTTCATTATCATCCCTTTCCACTCTGAATTATAGGTTTCTATTTCTGCTATGTATAGGAGTCCTGAATTAGAGGTTTCTACTTGTGCTATGTGTAGGAGCCTATATGTGTAGCTGTGAAATACCCTTTCAGATCAGATAATCCCAAATCCACCCTGTTCTATTGGAAGAATCAGCTTATCCCACTTGACTCTTGTCTTCCACTCCCAGATAAAATCCTTCAGCTCTTTATTAACTGCTATCCACAACTTCTCCTATGGTTGATTAAAATATACGCCTGATCTTTGTATAACACTAAAGGGACTAAAAACATTTTAATTGCTTGCATCCTACTACCCATATCCATATAACAGAGCTTCCAATCTCTAAGTTTTTGCATTATCTTTTGTTTACTCTTTTCCCACATATCCTTAGCTGTCATACCAGAATAATTTTTAATCCATACTCCTAAATACTTCATTTTATCATGTCCCTAATAACTATGGACACTGCTGAACTATAATTCATGCATGGGTACATACCTTACAGCTATTGCCTTTTAATTTAATTAATTTTGTATATTGAAAAGATCTGAAACTATCTCAAAATGTTCCACAAAACTGAAATATCCTTTTTGGTTTTGTCAGGTATAAAATAATATCACCTGCAAATACAGCCAGCTTTTCTTGACTACCATTATATCCTTGAACTTCTGAGTCCCTTATTTTCTTTGCCAATGGTTCTAAATATAATGCAAATAAGAGAAGGAAAAGAGGGCACCCCTGCCCAATTCCTCTGCTCAAGCTAAAATTATCAGAGAGGAACCCACCCACTTTAATTTTCGCCTCCAATACCTCATATAACCTTCTGATAAACCTTATAATTTTATCAGGGAATGCAAATGCTTCTATTGCCCTGCTCATAAACCCACAGCTTGTCCTGTCAAATGCTTTCTCTGCAATGAGACCAACAACAGTGGAATTTTCGTACATTCTGGTTTCCTCTGGATCATCAATGTTCTATTAATGTTGTCAAATGGTTGCCTCCCCTCCGAAAAGCCACAGTGATCCACACCTATCAATTTTGGCAGCACTTTTGCCATTCCCTTAGCCATTATAGACAAACACTTTATAATTATGGTTTAGTACTGAAATGGTCATGTATGAAGCTGGATCTGATGGATTTTTAACCTCTTTAGGTATTAAAGCCACCACCACTTTTTTCCAGGACATTGGTACTTGTTCTTCTCTTAAAATACTGGTAAATAAAACCTTCCAGATGTTTATCAGTTTTTTCCCTCATAGTTTCCAAACTTCCACAGGAATACTATCTATTCTTGGGGACTTTCCTGTGTATTGGTTAAACACCATCATTTTTATCTCTTCTCCTCCTATCCTGTTAGTAATTAAGCCTCATCTGCTCTTACCTTGGCATATGTAATTCTTCCATAAATATTTCATTTGTAACTTTTCTTGATTTCCATATTTCTATGCTTTATACAGACTTTCATATAATGTCTGAAATATTTCTAGTACCTCTATCTGTTATACTCCCCCTAAGCTTGGTGACAGCCCTTTCTATTTTCTGTTGCCAGAATCGTTGTGCTAAAAGTTTTTGTGCTCGGGAGTTATCAACAACAGCTGCTTAAGAGCAATCTTTCTAAACTTGTGCATATCATCAAGGTAATCCCTTATTTTCTATTTAGCATTATGCATTTGCTTCTACTCTTGTTCTGTGAGATTCCCCCTTTTCTGCAATACTTTGTCAGTCCCTCTAAATAATTCTTGTTACTTCTTAACCATATCTCTCACTTCTAGTTCCACTCTATTTTTAAACTCCACTTTAATTTTGTCTCATTCCCTAGCTATATTTTCAAAAAAAATTATATCTTCTCTAATAGTTCTTGAATAATTTCCACTACCCATTCCTTAAACTCCTCTTTTTTCAACAGAAAGGTGAGAAAGTGCCAGTGTCTCATTTTTCATTACTCTGTCTTTTTAATTTAATTATTATTGGTGCATGATCTGAAATGGTTATTGGGTGCTTATCAAGACTTTCAATGAAAACACGCATGTTCCTGTGAAATGTAAATTCTGTCTAGCCTAACCCATTTTATGTATCTTTGGGAATAATATAAAAATTCACATCTTCCATGCCAAATATTTTCATAAATTTCTTCAAAAATCTACTGTCCTTTGTTGCATTTTCCCTTCTGGGCCCCCAGACACATCTTCACTGCTGCAAATCAAATTCCCTTCCCCACCTATAAGTAATATTCTTTGGTGAAAGCTTATTTTTTTCTCCCAGAATTTTTTTAAGCTTCATTATGGTAGTTTAGGGTGGAATATAAATGCATGCCAGTAGCCCCTTAATACTACAAATACACCATTATCTTTTTTATCCTCTTCTATCACTGTTGGAACTCCTCTTGCAATATAAGTACACCTCTTTTCCTTTGTCCCAGGTATTCCATTGATTAACCATCCTGAAAAACTTCCTTTATCAAATTAACATGTTCATTTCTTTCCAAGTGTGTCTCCTGTAGCATAGCTATTTGCAGTCTACATTTTTTAATAGAGTTCACTACTCTTTTTGTATTTATCTGTGAGTGCACTGACATTTAAATATATTACAGAACACATCACTGCATTAAAAAGTTATTATTCCCACCTTTTATGTGTAACAGCTTTTTTTTAAGTGTCTAGTTCTAGCTTTTGTGCTACAGCTACATGCATACACTGTTTGACAGGTTAATCTTTTATACAGCTGTTTCTTGAAATATCCATTTTAGCCTATGTCACACCGTATGAAACTTTGTATTATTGAAAGACCTTGAACAAAAATCAAATACACCTCAGTACCCCCTCATAAACTTATTAGCGTAATACTAACATACAAAACCTTGTACATCTTCAAATATTGAAGTTTTACCCTCCTAATTAGAACAGGTGTCCCAAAGTGACAGCCACTGACTTAGGTTAACCTAAAAGAAAGTTTATCCATGCTAAGATGCATAGTACAGCCTGTGCTTCTAAGTGCTGCCTGCTTTTGTCTTGTCTTTATAGCGCTCTCAGCTGGGAAGACACATGAATAACTTCAGAAAACATTATCTCCTAGCCATTTCTCTTTATCAAATTGTCTCCATGTAGACATGAGGACCAGATACAAAGTTGCTGCTAAAAGCATACATGTATTTGCTAGAAAAAAAAACACTTTATAATATTCAATGTTCTTTTTCATTTATTTGCTTTCTTTTAAAACCAGTTACTAGATCAAGCTAAGAGTTTTAATCCAATCATTCCCCTATGCAAGAATTAGAAAAAATACATCATTTTTTTTATTTTGTCATGCTCATTTGACCAGACTTTTTTTTGTATTACAGTGCCTACATTTCCTAAAACTGAAGAAGAGAAGGGAGAAAAAAACAAACAAAAAAAGATGCATTACACTTAAAAATAACTGAGAAAATCATACACTACAAAAATTGGGTCTATGTTTACTCATTGAAGGCTCTTTCTTCAAACATCTGATGAGCAACCACTATACCTTGAACATTCATTAATCGAATGTTCATTTCAGCGAAAGTGTGAAAGGGGGAAGCAACTAGTTGGCCAACATTTCCCCATCTCACACACCGCAGTATTTCAAATTCACCAAGGTGTGTGTGTGTGTGGGGGGGGGGCTCTGCCCCACAAATGCTCCACACCTCCCTAACTACATATACCAACTACAAGATCGCACTACAATGGTGGAAAAAGGCAAATTTCCTGATGTTGGGCAACTACTTGCCCTTTTCCTCACTACAGTGTGGTCTTGATCTAGGGGGGGTGTGGGGTGAGCAGTTCTGGGTGGGTTTGAAGTACTCCGGTGTGTGAGACAGGGAAAAGCTGGCCAACTAATTACTTTCCATGTCTCACATTTTTGCTGAAGTGAAAGTTTGATTAATGAACGCCTGATGCGTTGTTTATGCTCATCGGAGGTTTGAGGAAAGAACCTTTGATGAGTAAACAGAGACCCATAAAAATATTATTATTAAGAAAAAAATTGTTTTATTTAAAGTTCACTTTTTCCCTCTTCATCCCCCCTAAGTATTTTTCTGAACATTAATGACCTGAAATAGGGCATATGCTTTAGAGTCCCCTACAAGTTTAACAAAGTCAAAAAGTCCAATATTTCCAGATTTTCTTGTTCTTTCACGTTTCACATACATAATTATTGCTTTGTAATCCCATATTTGTCAATTTCCAAGTTACTAATTTTATTCCTGCTCATCTCCATCTTCCAAATCCTGCATCTGCTTAATTTCCAATGTACTCTTCTGCTTTTTTCTCTCTCTCAAGCATTTTTAGTTGAAACACTGGAAAAGGTTTCACTGGCACAATCGCATTGTGGTCTTTATTACCAGAACAAGAAGCTCCTTCTGTTTCACAGCTCCCTTTTTGTTGGACAAACTTTTGTATTTCCTCCTTAGCATGTACTGCATCAAAAATGAGTTTGTCCCTCCAGGGAACAATACTTTGAATATAGCTGGGTACAGCAGTCTGAATCTCATGCCTGCTTCTAGACATTCCCTGAATTGTGGAATAAATTTACTCATCTTCTTCCTGGTGTATAGTGAGTAATTATTTTCCACAAACATTTGTCTGCCTCCTATTTTTATTACTTTGTCCTTCTACCACAGTTTTGTCAACATCAACTCCTCCTCCTGGTAGAAGTGCATTTTTACTATTAAAAGTCTATGTTGCTTTCTCACAGCTAGGTTTGGAGCATACATATGATGATGTGCCCTTTCAATTAACAACTCCTGCTGTGGAATATCAGTCCAGTTACTTATTTGTGCTTTCATAAAATAAATGCAATCTGTTCCTCCCAGCTTCATTGGTACAGCAGAAAATCTCAGGTTTTCCCTATGTGCTCTATCCTCTAATTCTTTTTGTTTCTGAAACATCTCTTCTTGAGCAGTCTCCTATTCAGCCAGCCTTTTCTTCATTTTTACCTCTGATTTTTGTAGTTTTATCACCTTTCTGAATATCTGTTTAAAGCTTTTTCCAGCCTTTTTATATTTCGGTTGATATACTCCATCTGTGTTTTATGTATTTTAATCAGGTCTGGGTGCAGTAGTTTTACATTTTCCTCTAGGTTACTGGAGGTTATGTCTAGAGCTTGCACTGCTTTTTGCTGAACAGCTGTAGTATTCTTCCTAGTCGGTGTTTTTTCTCATCTTTTGTAGCTGATTTTCTTTCAGGTCTTCTGTATTCCTTTTCTCCTGGCATCCAGGCAGTGCACTTACTAGCCAGTTGCTGACATTTATCCAGAAATACAAGTCCACTGGCTTTCTCTTCTGAGTTTCTGTTTTCATATTGGGAGCGCTAGAATTAAGCTGTTACTCAATGTTCAGCCATCTTGGAAGTCTTCTCTTCACAATATGATTAGTAATATTCTAAATAGGTTAGTCAGCAGCTTGAGGCATTTTACAAAGTGATATAAAGCTCACTTGAGCCAAGTCTCAAGCTGAAAACTAGTGTGGGTTACAGCTATGTAAAACTGAAAGTAAAAGAAGGTGTTACACTACTGTGAAATCACAAAGGTTTCCAATGCCCTAGAAAGCTTACAAATAAGACTGCTACAACTAACTTCATTAAAATAAAGTGATTTAAGTTTCAAGCAACTTTTAGTTATAAACAAGTCAGACTCCGCTTTATTTTTAATAACCATTTGAAGATTTTTGTTTGTAATGTTGAATATTTATTCAGGCTTCATGTGTACTGTAAACACAAGTCTTCATCTAAATGAGACAGTTCACACACTTTTACGTTAATTAGCAAGTCAGCAGATTCTTTATTTCATGATTTTAACGATAAAACTTCCTTCATGTATCATTTGCTCATAATACTGAATGTTTAAATATCATTATACAGACAGTTTAATAAATATACATAAAGTTCTACTACACTTTCTTAAATCTTACAGTACAGAAACATACATTATAGCTTTTTGCAAGTGGTAGCCCCAATTTAATCTGGGGTGTTAACGTTAACAAATTAACAAATGGTGCACTGTGTTGTCTTTTGCACATATAAAAGGCTTGGGCCATGTAATTTTAACTTGCATATTAAACACTTATAAATGTTTTGAAAGTTTCTGAGAAGGGATTTGGGATAACTGCCTAAGCCAGCCGGTTTACAGGTGATAAGGTATATGGGCACAGGCTTTTAGTCGAAAAGGGGAATCCCTTAGCTCAGAGTTTTTGAGCATGGGAGTATTTCAAATCCTACTAAAAAAATGATACATAGTAAACCTAAGACAGAATACCGTCAAGTAAATTACAACAGAAAATAAAGAACAAGACAAAGACAACCACGTGAAATACAGATTTCAGGAAGGTGAAATAGCAGAGATGGAAGGGGTAAAATAGGAGGAGCTATGTTATTTACAAAGTATGTAGGTGTAATCAGATAAATATGTCTGTAGTAATACAAGACAATGATAATTATATTCTCAGAACAAGAAATGAAAGAATAATTTATAAAATTTTTTTTAAACTTTTCTAACAGTTCAGAAGTTATGAAATGTTCAAAAATGATACTGGAATGCATTAACAAGTTTAAAACTGTAGATAGAATATGTTTATCTCAGGAACAAACATTAACTGTTTAAAGTATGATATAACTCCAGTTTTAGTAAAATGACAATTAAAATAATAAAAAAATGACAAGGTAGAGGTCTACATGACTTTCCAATTGAATTTTATATATGTATATATATTTATAGGACCAAAAACTATGATGTATTAGTTTAGTTAAATTATTTAATATAACAAGAGACAAAAATGTAGTTGTAAATTCAACCACTTGGAGGTGTAAACATTGACTCTAGGTGGTTTGGTCACACTGATGTGACACCCCACTCCAAGTAGAAATGAGAAACTAGTTTGATAAAGACTAGCATTATACTTTTTCCAAAAAATAAAAGCAGCACTGAAGAATCCAGCAAACTACAGATCAACTACATGGCAAATACATAGGTAAATAAAGACATCAAAAGTTTTCGTATAACTGCTATCTAATAAAACAGACATGATCTTACCTAAATTAATTCAGACAGGATTATCTAGATTTACACGTAACAGACAAAGAATGCAGACAACTGATGGTCTATGACTGTTTTTTTAAACTGACAGGGGAAAATGTTGATGCTCAAGCAGGCATTATTTTATTCGATGTCAGAAAAGCATCTCATACAGTTAAGTGAGAATTCACAACAGAAATTCTTAAAAAACAGTAACTTTGTTGGCACTTACCTGGTTTGGTTAAAAGCAATACACAAGGACCAGCAAACAGATCTATTAACAATATGGCAGACATGTAAGCATTAGAAGGGGCAGTAGCCATTACGGTTCATTGTTGCATACATTACTTACACTATTTATTGAGTGGTTTGCTTTTAAAGTCAGGAAAGAACTAGAGATAGTTTTACAAGAAGGAAAAGTATCTCTCTGTTTAGGTGATATCTGTATACTAATGGCAGAAAATGTCCTACCAACAGCATTATAGGTATTACACTACTTTAGAGTTTTTTCAGGATTAAAGCATAAAAAAAAAAAGAAAACAGTTACTAGAATGCGTAAATAAAGAGACCTTGGTAAGTGTGGTAAGATACAAGAGAAATCTGATCTACTTTATTTAGGTTTAATAACAGCTAAGTACCTTAAACATACAGCTAACAAAAACATTCAGAAAATATTTTAAGATAAAAGTATATTCTAGCATGGGGAATTTACATAGCTAAGGTTATTATTTCATCAGTTATTTTGTATCTGATGAGGCTTCATTCTACATGGTCACAATGGCATACTTACAGTGTCAGTGACTTACGAAATAGTGCAATCACTCACTTGTAATGCTGGAAGATGAGAAGACTATGACTTATTCCCATACCAGGTGCCTGAATTCATTTTCCAGTATTGGCACCACAATGGAGTACATCAGGGTGCTGCATTCATGAATGTCACACCTTTCAAATGAGATGTTAAATGAAAGTCCCATCTGCTTGTGTTAGTGTTACCTAAGTGGATGTAGAAGATTCCATGGCATTTATCAAAGAAAGGGGTCTTTAAATTTTACTTTAGGATTCAAGCATTATTTAAAATACATATTATTCAAATATTTGAAAGAAGAGTGTAAACATCAATATGCACAATTATATATCATAGCTCAATATACAGAAAATACACATTTACAAAAAGAAAAAGAAAACCTAAAAAGAAAACAAATTTAACATTATATTTGGCATTTCACTGCTCTATTTGTTTTGCTATAACCAAAATCTCAACTATTTAATCACCTCCCTCAAAATTAATCACCACTGCACATCTACCAATCCATATAAAACACTATTTTATATTTTAAATACTCTCATCTTTTTATCATTGCTTTCCTTTTGCAATCCCTGTACACCATCACATCTGTAGCTGTCATTTTAATTTTTGCACTTTAAATCATTGGTTTTCTCCCAGTATGACTCTATCCTATTACACTTTCACAAATATGTTCTGCATCTCCTTCTGCTTTACATTCCTTTCATCATACACCTTATTTCATACTCACCTTAACTGGCAATTCATTTAATGGTATCCTCCATAAGAAATCATCTCATTTCATTCATTTGTGTATCCCTTCTGTTCCTCTCAGGTAATTTTCCATGAGATACCCAACTTCAATATAAAATTCTTTAATAATTATTTTCTACTATACCTTATAATCCTTTTACAGATTATCCATATCCACTTTACATGCAAAGTATCTAATCTGATATTATTTTATTTTCCATCCTATATTCTTCTTTTCCTTTCCTATAACTATATTATACTTTCTTTTATTTTTCAAAAAACAAGGGTTCCTAATAATTTGCATCTTTCACTCCAATTTTTGATAAAACATAATACATATGTAAAGAAAATAACAAAAAAAATCCCACCTGAATACAACATTCTAGCCCACCCTTCATGGCTTCACTGTTTTATAATAAACAATAACCCCCATTTAATTGAGATCAACCTAATCCCCTTCTCCAAAATAGCAAAAAACAATATCAATAACTTATTTTTCTTTCTTAATTTTCAATATATGCATTCAAACCACTTATCCCCACTAAAGTAACATTAATCAAATAAACTTTCTTTTAAAATAATAGCTGAAATGTCTTCTACAGTGTAAATGCAGCTTTAATTTCCTGCACTTCAATATTTTTCCTATAATCTATCCCTATTACTCTAACTTTTTTTTTGAAAAACATATTCCCCCCAACTTTCTCCTAACCTCTCAATCTTCTCCTCATTAACTTTAAACCTACAAACATCAGTCTCCTTTCCACCACCTTAATTAATTCGATCTGCAACTAATTCGTTGATACTAAATATAATCTGCATAAATCGACATATATGGTGCTGCAACTTACTTATATTGCCTAATATTTTTCTCATATTCTATCTATGCATTCATAATTAAACTTATTTTAGATGCTAAAAATCATTTACATAACCAGCATTTTAAGTATTATAATTTATCTACTTTCACCAATATCTTTCTGATATTCTACCATCATAACATTTATAACTAAACTAAAAGTTATTCTACTAATGCACCAGCCAGGTGGTGTAGCGAGATAAAGAGCTACCTATAGGCCAGTAAACCCAAGTTTGATTAGTTGCTTGGGCACTTGACAGAGCTGCCAGGGATGATGAGAGTGTCTATCCTAGGCAGAGTCAGAGATGATCACAGGTTGTTGCAGCCCAGTGGAGGAAGGAAGTTGGTCTGTGATCTGAAGGGTATGCATCAGGTGTACCGAGCTGGCAACTGGTGGTAACGTTCATTACACAGGTATACAGAAGAATGCATCTGCGATGAGGAAAATGTTGTAGACAAATCCAATGATGTGGGTAGTATATCTATACTTCCAGAGAAGGAGTTAGGTTAACAACACAAATGTGCTTTTTTTTTTTTTTTAACTCAAAGAAAATGTTATTAAAATGTTTCCATATCTTCAAATAGATTGAACCATATATAGTGAAACATAAAATAATCAACTAGTCAACTATTTACAAAAGAAACTATATACAATTGCCTAAGTATACAATCTATAACATAACGTTTCCATATATAATATGCAATTTGTATTAAGATGCTGTGCTGACTAATCAGATCATTTTGTTTTGTCCAATATTTCATCAGCTTTCTGCCAACAAATGATGCATGATGATGTCTTATCAGTTTTCTTTACGACTGCTACTGCCATTTGAGACATGACTGCAATTTTCTTGAAATCTTGAAAAGTTGGTGGTGCTTTATTCTTCCAGTAAGTTGTTATGGCTTTATATGCAATGGCCAGCAATGGCCACAGTAAAGGATATTTTACTTTTGGGACACACTGTGGCATGGGTACATTAAACAAAACTAATGACTTGGTTAAATGAAAAGTATCGTTAAAAATTGTTTGAAAGAAAAAATTAATTTCAAACCAATATTTATTCAGTGAATGACACTCAAAAAATGTGCTTCTAATCTGCTTTTGTATGCGTTGTACATCTACAATTAATATGTTTCTTATATATTAGTTCTAATCTATGAGTGGTTAGAGGGGCTCTATGTAGGAATTTTCATGTATATAGTTTCTACTGAACTGACTTGGTGGTAAGGCTTGGTGATAAAAGGATCATTTCTTTTTCATTTTTATCAGGATCCTTTTGATTAACCTGATTATAATAATTCCAATAACTATTACTGGTATAGTTCTGTGTTTCTTTAAGTGTCTTCTGAATTTTGGATAGATATCCTTGCCCTTTATAAGTATTTATTAAAAATATCACAAGATCTATGAACTTAGGAATATTTTTAAAAGTTGGTGTCATCAATTCCAGCTTATTTGTGATGTACTGTCTTACTTGTTGTACTGATAACCACAATGTATCATCTAACTCAAATTTCCTTTTGATTTGATCTAGTGTGAGTAATGTATTGCCACTGAGTATCTGATACCAATAAATCACTTATTTTTTCTTTAAGCTCTTTAATTACATTTAAATCAAAGGTAGTTATACATTCTTGTGTACAAGCTTTATATCTGGGTTTGTGTTTATATATTGTCTAAACAGTATTATTGTTTCAGTAACAATTATATTTGTTATACTTTTTTAAAATATTATGTTATCTCATCACATTATAAAAGACTTTTGTTGGATTTATATTATATTTTTTACGGGATGAGTTACTAATGATATTACATAGAGATTCATGAATTAATTTCCATTTGGTGTATAGGCTGAGTTCAGCCACTGAGTAACTGTTTTAGTAATAGATGCCAATGAATAAATCTCTTTATCTGGTAGATTAATTCCACCCTTCTCCCAACCATTTAAAGGGTTAAGCATGATTCTAGGCTTACTGTTAAACCAAAGAAAATTCAGCATCATTTTATTGTATTGCTGCATAATTTTCTGAGTAGGAGGGATGGAAAAGGATTGTATAGAATATAACAATTTTGGGAAAATGACTGATTTAATTATATACAACCTATCTTCCATTGTATAAAACATCTTATTCCTTTCTGCATCAATGATTTTATTTGACTTAGTATATGAATACAGCTAATACTTATTGTTTCTCTAGTATTGCTAGTTAGTAAGATTCTTAGGTATTTAATTTTATTATCAGGCACTAAGTATTGAAAGTCATTATTTAATTCCCTTTTGAATTAATTAATAAAATTTTTGTTTTGATTTCATTAAATACAAGACCAGAAATAGTATGAAAGAAGTTCATTGTTTGTAATAATATTGTCAACAGGATGTCATCCGCAAATAATTGTAAAGTTATTCCCAATTATTATGCCTTTAATATGTGTGTTCATTCTAAAATAGTTAGCAAAAGGCTCAATTGCATATGCAAACAGTAAAGGTGAAAATTGGCATCCTTGCTTAGCTCCTTTTCTAATAGTTATAGAAGTAGAGAGACATGACCCAATCTTAACATAGGTCAGAGAATTTTCATATAGTGTTTTAATTAAGAATGTGAATTGTTGTGAAAAATCACATTCTAGTACCACCAGCATATAATTCCAATCTACTGAATCAAAGATGCTACTGATGTCTAGACTTACCAGAGTCATGTCTCTCTTACTTAAAACAACATAATCTATCAAGGCAAGAATTCTTTTAATATTATCGTAGATGTTTCTATCTTTTATGAAACCTGTCTGGTCGTGATCAATTAATGATGGCAATATAGGTTTAATTCTCTCTGTATGTACTGCCATAAACTTTTTGTAATCTACATTTAACAATGAAATGGGCCTAAAGGAAAAACATTCTGAGGCTTTTTTTTCAGATTTCAGAATAGGTGAGATTAAACTATATTTCCAAGAAGGTGGAACTAATATTCCTTGTAACCTGGTTACAAACCTTCAACAATAACGGTTTGCCTTCTTTGAGCAATAACTTATACATTTCTGGTGTTATGTTGTCATTTCCTGGTGCTTTATTGGGATTCAGTTTTTTAATTTGATTCTACAATTCGAACATTATTTGCTTGTCAATGTGTCTACTCTGCTGTTTCTGTACCTTGAGTTTATATTAGTCTGAAAGAAGTTTCTAATTATTTCTTCCAATTTCATCTCTATGTTGCTAGTATTCATTTTTTGATAGAAACATTTCAGTCACTCTAGTATGCTGTTTAAGCCTGAGACTTTCTTATTAATGTCGGGATTATACATTTCTTTTACTTGATTCATTTTAATAACTTTCGTAGTTCTATTTGCCATTTTCCTTTGATGTTTCTGATTCATTGAATAAGTAACAAGTTTGATTTTTTTCTAATTCTTTTATGATGTAATATTTCAGTATATTTTTATTTTTCATTGCTAAATTATTAGTTAATTAACTATGTCTTTTTTGTATACTAAGTTTAATGATATCTATTTCCTTTTGAAGTTTCGTTAATTGCTTATCCCACTGCTTCCTTTTATTTTTGTACCAAGTTAATGTTCTTCCATACATGCATGCTTTTAATGCATCCCATACATAGATTTGCAAAGTGTCTTCATTTATGTTTAATTCAAGAAATTGTTGTAATTCTGTTATATAAAATTCTTTAAACTCTTTTACATTCATTATACAGGATAGTATTCTAGTGATTGCCACCTTTTGTTTGTTATGAACTTATACTTCAAAAGTAATTGCACTGTGGTCTGTTACTGGACAAGAGATTACTTTAACATTGCTAAGAAGGTGGTTATTTCCTTTGACATATATATATATATATATATATATATATATATATATATATATATATATATATATATATATATATTTTATCTATTCTTGAGTGTGTGTTATACCTATCTGAAAAAAACGTATAATGCAGAGAATCTTTGTCTGCATACTCATTAACATCTTTAACATTTTATTGATCAACAAATTCTGCTAGTGCTTTTGATGTTGCAGTTTTCCTTCTGGTATTTATGGAGTCAGTGTATTTTATCATCTAGTATACAACTGAAATGCCCAGCTATTATCAAGTTCCCTTTGGAGTGCTGGATTACTTCTTCTAACTGCTGTTTAACTATACTTGCATTCAAAACAGGTATCCAATAAAAGTTAATAAAGGCATACAGTTTACCATTTATTGACATAGTTGACGTACAAAGCATCCCAGATTTACTTTCATATGAGCTTATTATTTTTGGCATAATGACAGAATTTTTCCATAAAATCATTACCCCTCTTGTTTTTTTCTTATGTGATGAACTTGTTAATACTGTATAACCAGTGAAGCTGAGTAAATTAAGGTATTCAGTTAATAAATATGTCTCTTGCAGAAATAGTTGTGTGTTTATAGTTTTAATATATTTAAATACACTTAGTCTCTTACATTTATTATTCAACCCATTAACATTAACTGAGATCACCTTCATATTTAAATACTGCTATATGTTTATTTAATTGAACTTGTATTTCATTAGGCAGAATAATGTATAAAAAGCCACACTCATAGCTGCCTGTATGATGGCTCCTGTAAATAGCTTGCCCTGGTGAATCTGGAGTTGAACTCAACCACCAAAATGGAGTTAACGAGCATGACCTAATACAACTAGTAATTTTTCCACAAAGCTATTATACTGTAAAATTCTCCATATCTTTTCATGATGTAAATTAACAAACGCCTTACTAACATCGTACATGTCTAATTTTACCCCATCCTCCTTTTTAATTTCTAGTATTTCATTAACCAAAATTAATAGCTATTTTTCATGTCCACCTGGAAACACAAAAATCCCCTCAGCCAGTACATATTTAAAGCTTTACGTAATTTTAGTTAAAATGTTATAATCCAAATTGCATAACACAACACAATGACAGTAATCAATAGCTTCTGTACTTCCTTTAATGCAGCCCAACTGCTTCAATTATTCTCTCATTCTTAATACTGTCATTACACCATTCATTTAGAACTTACAGAAAAAGCAATTTTTTTCATGTTAACCCAAGTATTTATAAAATATATACCACCATCCTATCCATACAAGGAACATTATTCTCATTGATTCCTCCTAAAATGTATTCAATTCCTCCAACAGAATTTCTCTGTTCATATTCTCATTAACCTTTCACTTACTTTTTTTCACTCCCCACTCAATCAGCAGCAGTTTTTTTCCCCTTTCTTACATGTACTTTTTCATGTAATACAACAGACCATATTTTTTTTCAATCTTAAATTTCCCCAATATATGTCAACTCCTTTTTGTGCTTCAAAAAATATTTTGTCTCCTTAACAATTACTTAGTCTTTATTCTTCCAATATATTTCTCTCTCATTTTATAGCAAAAAAATGCAGTTTACCTACCATATTCTGAAACTGACTCAAAATCTTTCATTATAACTTTTCCTTATGCCTCACTCTCTTATTCTAATAAATATTCCTTCTTATATTTTCCTTTCAATATCTACTAGTCAGTCCAACTTCCATAAAATTATCTTATTTTTAATGTTTTTTCAATAGTCCCATCACCTCCTCATGCAATCTACTTGTTCTAGTATAACCTGGAGACTCTCTTTATACCTCTTCCAAAATTCTCCCAATATTACATAATGATCTAAAAAACTTAAAATGTTATTTTGTTCAATAATTTCTTCCAAACTACTTAGAGAAATAATTCTATCACAGTTTTATTTACCCCTTAATATATTTAAAATGTCTTTGTCTACCAGTCTTTGAAAATGTTTAAACAGTTGAACAGTTTTGTATCGTGTACTAATTTATCCCCTTTTTCTCACATTACAATTAAAATCTCCTACTACTGTTATATCCATATTAACTAAAATCTACTTTACTTCTTCAAAAAACTCTCTGTACAGTCCAATTATGCATAAAGAACTATCAACCTCAAAGATTCTAATTTATATTTACATCAATAATTCTCCTTCCAGGTTATATAATACTAATAATTTAGAATCCTAACTGTCTTTATCACTAAATAATCCTACAAAGTCTGAATGTATGTTTAAACCTACTGACCAAATAGCTTGTCCCACCGTAATATCTCAGACTGCTCTCTTTTTAACTATGTATTATACCAAAGTTGTAAACGACAAGTGTGAGCTCTTTACACCATTTAACATCAGCCAACAGACATCAGTTATCATACTTTTGAAATTACCAGATATGATAAAAAAGTAAAGGATAATTGTTAACATTTCTACCATTGTTCTCATTTTTTTTTTAATTTTTGAACTGTAGTAAGCACGGAATCATTATTCCACACATCAGTTTAAAATAAATACAATACTCTTCACCCTTCCCCTGAGAACTCAACAAGATTTATTTTCATTAATAATTTGTTCACTTTCAAAAAACTCTTAAATATTTTTCTGTTCCATATTGTTTACCTGACTTTTTTCAATAATGTCTTCATCACTTTCCATCACATTTAACTTTAAACATGTTCTTCTTCATTTACATTCACATTTGCTCATTCATAATTTATGCATTTGTTAATTTATTTTCTTCAAGCCTCCTCAACAGGGCACAATCGAGCCAAAAACTTCCTTGCATATTACATTTACTACACACAAGGTTGCTTTCCTTCCTAGTGTTTATTTTTTCCCCACATTGATTACACCTTTTGTAAGGACAACTATTAAATGGTCTCATTTCCCACATAAAAGTGTGTGTTAAGAGTTTGGCTCACATGACTTGTAAGGTCGGAGGACGTGATGACGCTAACTCGAATGTTGAGGTGAACAACGATGGTATGGACAGCAGTAGATCCAATGCATCAGAACAGGTAGTGGCAGGAGAATCCAAAAAAAATGACAGCGCATGTGGCCATAGGAGCAAACAACCAAGAGAGATGGGTATTATTTATAATTTAGGTCCCGATGTGAGACTCCCAGGATACAAGTGCTAACATTGCTTCTACACAAAAACCAACTAGCTACGAAGTTATGGCAAGTGATAGTTCTGCTGGCAATACAGACTTGAACAAGTTTTCGGACATTATGTTTAACAATTACCGTTTTCAAAACTGTGCTACTATCAACAATGCGAATACAGAAGTAAACGGCAATGAACATTTTGATTCATTAAAAGAGATATTTTTCTTCGAGAAAAGATTATTTAAATTTAAAACTTTACAAGTGGAGATTGTTTATTTAAAAGAAAGTTTTGATTTGAAGGTGGTGCCGCAGGGGTAGCGAGTGTTTAAGTTCCCCTTCGGTTTAATTTATGATGAAAGGATTCTGAATGATTTTACTTCTATGTTTGATAGGTGAGGACTGCAATTTTTAAGGTACTGCATTTTACAATGAACAGCTGAAAGTTAAGATAGAAAAGAGTTGGAGGAGCTGAACAAGAGAATTATAACTGACTTAATCTTCCAACAGTACCAGGGGTTATACAACTGAGTTACTGGAAGGGTAGGATAAGAGATGTAATGCCCTCTTCTTTCACAAAAAAGAAACATAAATTGGATAGGGATGTCAAACAGGATAAGAGAGGATAGTCATCCAATAGACAGTGTGCACACCCTTAAACTAATACTTTGTTGAAGCACCTTTTGATTTAATTACAGCATTCAGTCTTCTTGGATACACACCTGTCATCAATTAAAGAAACTCAGATTAACCCCATATAAAGTTTAGCTGTCCTAGTAGGATTTTCCTGACAGTTACTCAGTTGCCTGCTACAGCAAAAGACATGGTTTGCACAGAGATTACAAAGCATTAAAGGGATCTCATTGTTGAAAGGCATCAGTAAGGAGAAGGGTACAAAAAAATGTCCACAGCATTGGATATACTATGGAACACAGTGAAGACAGTCATCAAAAAGTGGAGAAAGTATGGGACAACAGTGACATTGCAAAGAACTGGACGTCCTTCCAAAACTGATGAAAAGACGAGACAAAAACTGGTCAGGGAGGCTGCCAACAGACCTACAGCAACACTGAAGGAGATGCAGGAATTTTTGGCAAGTACTGGTTGTGTACTACATGTGACAACAATCTCCCGTATTCTCCATATGTCTGGACTATGGGGTAGGGTTCCAAGACAGAAGCCTTTTCTTTCACAGAAAAACTCCAGTCCTTGTTTAAATTTGCATCAAGTCTCCCAAAAGCATGTGGGAAAATGTGTTATGGTCTGATTACACCAAGGTTGAATGTTTTGGTCACAATTCCAAAAGGTACGTTTGGCGCAAAAACAACACTTCGCATCACCAAAAGAACACCATCCCCACAGTGAAGCATGGCGGTGGCAGTATCCTGTCTTGGGGTTGCTTTTCTTCAGCTGGAACTGGGGCTTTAGTCAAGGTGGAGGGAATTATTAACAGTTCCAAATATCAGTCACTTTTGGCCCAAAACCTTCACGTGACTGCTAGAAAGCGGATGATGAAGAGGAATTTCATCTTTCAACATGGCAATGACCCCAAGCATACATCCAAATCAACAAAAGAATGGCTTCACCAGAAGAAAATTAAAGTTTTGGAATGGTCCAGCCAGGGCCCAGACCCAAATCCAATAGAAAATCTGTGGGTTGACCTGAAGAGGGATGTGCACAAGAGATGCCCTCACAATCTCACAGATTTGGAGCACTTTTGCATGGAAGAGTTGGCAAATATTGCCAAGTCAAGATGTGCCATGCTGATAGACTTCTACCCAAGAAGACTGAATGCTGTAATTAAATCAAAACAACACAGTATTAGTTTAAGGGTGTGCACCCTTATGCAACCAGCTTATTGTATGTTTTCCCCCCTAACAGATTTGTTTTTCAATTGAATTGTACAGGTTATAGGTCACATTAACGGTGGGAAAAGTTTTGAAATGATTTATTGTGGTCTATTTTTTTTTTATATCACAAAAACCTGGCATTTTAACAGGGGTGTGTACACTTTTTATATCCACTGTATATTAGATTCTTGGATGATTTATTTATATTATGGAAAGGTAAAATGGATGAGATACCCACATTTATAAAATATTTAAATGGGACCACCAAATTTTCAGAATTCACATTTGAATGTAATAGTTCAAGAATTATTTGGAAACGACTATTTCTCATTCTGAAACTGGATTTAAATCCAACATTTATCGTAAGAGTACATACTGTAACTCTTATTTATATTTTTAGAGTGGTCACCCCTTAGCACAGAAAAAAAGCTTGGTCAAGAGAAAGGCTACAGGAGTGGCCCATATGACATCAGATTTTATAGATGTAAAGGAAGAACGGACTACTTTAGCTAGTATGCTTAGCGAGAGAGGCTACCCCAAAAAATGGAGGACATCATATATGGAGTTTATGATGAGTGGGGTAAAAGGTATAAACCACTTTTGGGGTGGGTCTCTAATGAAAATATATGTGACAATTAAATACAATTTAAAAATTACGAAAGGGCATGCGTTATACAATATAATTCTATTTCAGTGGGGATTAAAAATATTATTAAGAAGAACTGGAGTATTTTTAGGGTGAACCAGGATGTTAAGAAAATGGTAGGAGAGGAACCCCTATTTATTAACAAAGTAAGAAAGAATGTAAAAACACTCCTAGAAAATAAAGTGGGAGGTAAGAACTGTGTTACTACTGGTACAAGACCCTGTGGTAGTTGTAAGTCAATGCCCTTTTATAACTAAGCAAACAGATATCACTCTGGCAAACAGCATGGGAAGTAAAACTGTGTTCAAGAAAGGGAATCGTCTTACATCCAGGGTAATTTATCTGGCTACATGTGAATCTTGCGCAAGATATTATGTAGGAAAAACTGAATGAGCTTTGAAAAAAACAGTATATGCAAGCATATTTACGAGATCAATAAGAAAGAAAATAATGCTTTACACAGACACTCTCTTGTATGTAAACGTTTTGTCAGATCAGATTTGGTACATTGGAGACAATAAACATTGATCCCAGAGGGGGAGACAATAAACATTGATCCCAGAGGGGGAGACTAGAAAAATCTACCGTACAAAAAAGAATTGCAATGGCAGCTGAGATTAGATGCAAACATACCCCCAGGTCTGAATATGTCAATAGCCCTGGTTTTGAAAGAAAACGCAGATAAAGTGTAAATGGTTTACTCTGTTACATTTACCTGTACATAAAAGAACAACGTAATACATTTCAGTGGGTGGAATTTATTATTCTTTGATTATTAAGATTTTAGTGCAGGTGATGCAGTGGACATTACATTTTTTAACTTATTATCTTTAATACTTTTTGTCAAGTATTGTTTGTTAAAACTAACTAATGGGACTCCATACTGTTGTATTATTGTTGGGAGTTCCACCAATTACAGCCAGTTGTGTGATACTTAAGGGACTAAATTATATTCTTTTAAACATTCTGTTGAAGTCCTCAATGCAGAGGGAAAAAAGAGCTCAATATTTATAATAAAGTGAATTATGTTGCTGTTACCTCCGTAGTACATTATTTTATTATTTTTATGTGTTAAACATCCTCAATAGTAAATATTATTCCTGCAGTCAGTAAATCTACATATATTTAGTTAATTGAGCAGTTTTATTTTTTTTTTTTTATCACACAGCCTCACAGCAAGAGGTTCAACCGTTCGATTCTCGGCTGGAGTGCGGGGAGTGCCTTCTGTGTGGAGTCTGCATGTCCTCCCCGCAGTTGGGTGGGCATTCGAAAGACATGCGTAAATGGGCGTGCCTTCGTTGAAGGTTGAACGTCGAGCTGGCACCTCCGCGTTTGTGAAAATCTACTGCCAATCATTAGCGGACTGGAGTTTCGCTGTGGCGACCCCTATCCGGGAAAAGCCGAAAGACATTAACAAACACCAATTCCATACTTCCCTTACAACAGTTTTAACTATTCCAGTAACAGTTCAGTAAATGACTTTTAAATGCATCTCAATTTCTTAGCAGGTAATTTCAGCAGTCAATGTCAATTCCTTTTAACTTGTGGGCTCTGATAAAAATTATTCCTTGACAGCTTATCTCTAGTGGCCATAAATAAATAACTCAACAAATTCACAACAGTTCATGACTTTTAAAAGTAATGCCTGTGGGCTTCTTCAACCACAGTGAGACAAAAAACTAATATCAATAACAATGAAGCAAAGCAGCTTTGCTACTTTATCCCAAAACTCATACTTGTCCATTTTAAAGTCCTGCTTCACAAAGATTATCACCACGATTTTCATGCTACATTAAAAAAAACGCTTTTCTGCTCTTGTACTCTAAGCAACTACCTGCATGTATGCCCCTCATTTTCCACAACACTTCTGCCTCATAACTGCATCTCTGTTGCACTGTAACAGTACACAACCAAGGAAACTATACTGTTTACCCCTGTATCTGCTGTAAACATTTCTCCAACAGCTGCACCTCCAGTTTATTGTAAGAGTTTTTATTCATCAAAACACTACAATCCATCACACAGGAGGTATCGGATTCCTCCTCTTCAAACATCTGAACTAACTGCACCTTTTCTAACCTGCAGCGACAAAATATCATTTCACTTCCAACAGCATTAGTGCTTCCTGCATGAACTTTAAGCTCTGCCATATTGGAATCATTCCCCCTCTAGCTCTGTCAGACAACACTCTTCAGCACCTTACAGAAAGATGACTGGAAATTCTCCAGTGCCTTGGCAACATTGTCCCTAATTAGTATGAATATCACCTGTGCCTCCCCTGGAGACCGTCAATAGGTCTAGTGGGACTAACCAAGTCAAAAATCCCATAAATAAGTAATAATAATATGGAGCAATATTCAGAACTTTGCTGAGAATTGTAATGAAACAAGAATACCTCACAGTGTGCTAACTATGCCGCAACAACTGAGGGGGACAAATGGTTACTACCAAACATACATAGCTACTTTAACTTGGTTCAGTGGGCAAACCTATGCTAAGAAGTTCCCCTAAATGAGCGGGTATCAGAGCGATTATGCTGATTCAACAAGAGCAATTTTGAACTCATAGTTACCGGACCAGAAAGATGTTTTAAGGAACTGAGGAAATATGATGTTGGAAATACCAAGAAAGAGTAAACCGAGAGTTGCATCTTTGGAGAAATGAAAAAATATCGGAAAAGGTATAGGTGCAACAATTTGCACTAGCTTACTATAGGAAAATATACTAATGTTAGATATGAATTACATGACAAACAGAAAAGTAATGAAAACA
The DNA here is from genome assembly GCF_019279795.1 of Protopterus annectens. Taxonomy (NCBI): domain Eukaryota; kingdom Metazoa; phylum Chordata; order Ceratodontiformes; family Protopteridae; genus Protopterus; species Protopterus annectens. The sequence goes on from NC_056746.1 coordinate 229,321,190, forward strand.
TTACTGTGATAATTACAGACTGGGAAAAATGTGGAATGGATATAATTCCGTACAAAAATGGACATCCACTTTAGAACAACAACTTAAAGTATTATATAGATGTTTTTTAATCCCTTTAAGAATATTTCAGTTAAAATGCAAAATGCTGAAGATATAATTCTCGTCAGCCAGGTAACATGGACATGATTTCTAACTGTATTAATATAAAATACATTTGGGAGATGGTGTGCAACACACATCATATAATGTTTCAGAAAAGAATACAAATCTTATAGAATTTTTACACCTTAATAGTTGAGGATAGGAAAACAGAAAGAAAACAGGTTGGTCCTTTCAAACTTGGTTAAATCCAGTACAGTGAAACAGTGTAAAACAGTACAGCAGTGTGCACAAAGGAACATTTATCCTGACTAAGTTAATTGGATAAATCATGGATGCATACAAAATGAATGGATTGAAACAAGCTTTCATCAGACTGACAAAAAAAAAATTTAAAATGCTACAATCTGCATTCAGAGAAATATAACTTGGTCAAGCCTAGAAAGAATGTGAACATGTATATACTGAAATTCAAGAAGTTATGCACTCACCATAACGTTCCATGTGAGTTGTTCATATCACCTTCATTCTTACTGATGGGTTTGGAGCCGATCCTCGGCTCCGACTCGGCCAACTGCAAAAGCTCGAGGCCCACTCCCTATCCCATGATGCACCTTGTGCTTCCTTCAGATCTTGTTTGCTGCCAACAGGCTACATACTACTAGTAATATGCTAATATTAGAAACTGGATAAGAAACAGTAACACTATGACATAAATAAATTCTCAGTCCTCAAAAAGTCTGGATGGGGGTTGGAGGGTGGGACGTAAGAATGAAGGTGAGATGAACAACTCACATGGAACGTTATGGTGAGTACATAACTTCTTTATGTGATGTTGTTCTATCTCGCCGTACATTCTTACTGATGGGTAGCGTCCCAAGCACCATCTTTCTCGGGTGGCTCACGGAAGAATGTTCTTCAAGACAGTGGAACCAAAGGAAGCCCTGTCCCTGGAGGCCTTATCTACTTTATAATGAGTGATGAAGGTATGAGGCCTTGACCAAGTAGCTGCTGCACAAATAGCATCTAATGGTAATTTAGCTGTAAAAGCTAATGAAGTAGATACAGATCTAGTAGAGTGGGCCTTTATTTTCTGTTGTAATGGTGTATTCACTGAACTGTAAGTGAAGGATATACAATTTGATAACTATTTTGATAAAGTGGTTTTCGCCACTGGAGTGCCTTTTTTTGATTCTGAAAAAGAAACAAAGAGCTGATCTGTTTTCCTGACATGTTTGGTCCTGTCTAAATAGAATCCAAGTTGTCTGTGAACATCAAGTTTGTGCAGCACATGTTCCATCTCATTAGTGTATTTAGGGAAAAATACGGGCAATTCAATAGATTGGTTAAGATTCATCTCTGAGCAAACTTTAGGTAATAATGAAGGATTCATCCTGAGTGAGAGACTGTCATTATGGAAAATCAAATAGGAGGGTTTAATGGACAAGGCCTGTAACTCTGAAACCCTCCGAGCAGAAGTAATAGCTATTAAAAATATGTTTTTCCATGACGGATATTTCAAGTCTCAAGATGAGGCTAGTTCAAAGGGGGGCAGGATTATATAGGAAAGAACAAAATTTAGGCTCCATGGCATGACTGGAGTTTTGATGGGTGGTCTCAAATGGACAGTACCCTTGAGAAAGGCTTTGGAGAGTCTATGTGACATTCTACTAGACCCCTGGTCAACCTAGATGAAAGTTAGCAATTGCTGCCAATTGAACTCTAATAGTTGCTGCTGCTGCCCCTTCACTGAAAAGTTTAGTCAAAAACTCTAGAATGGATGAAATTGAAGCCAAGTACAGATAAATATTGTTCTGAAGTGCCCATACAGAAAACCTCTTCCATTTGCTAAGATGCAACTTCCTGGCAGACGATTTATGAGAGGATTCTAAAATATATTGAGCCACAGCTGATAGATTGTGAATCCTGGCTATGTTTGGAATTGCAGCAGCCAAGCCGTCAGTTTGAGGGATGAAGAGAAGGGTGGAGAGCCCCTAACGAATGAGTCAGATCATCTGGTACTGGGTCCAGAATCCAAGGTTCTTCCAATAGATGAGGCTGGAGGAAGGGGACCCAAATTTGACAAGGCCAGTAAGGGGCTATTAGAATGATGGTCCTTCTTCCCAGAGCCTTGGCTTTCTGTAAAACATTGGGTATCAAAGGAAAGAGAGGGAAGGCATACAGGAGACCCAAGGGCCAATTGTGTACAAATGTATCCCTTGGGGCATCTCCCGGAGGAGGGGGGGTTAGGGCAAAGTAGCTGCTGCATTTAGTGTTTGTTGGAGTTGCAAAGAGATTGCATCAAGGCTGGCCCTATCTGCGGAACATCCTTTCTGCTGCTGCTTCTTTTAGAGACCACTCGTGAGGCAATAAAATCACCCTGCTCAGCTTGTCTGCTATCACACTGGATCTCACCGAGATGTACATTGCTATCAGAAAGCGCTAAGTGGAAGTTGCCCATTGCCATACTCTCAGGGCCTCTCGACACAGGGGGTAAGATCTGGTTCCTCCTTGTTTGTTTATGTACCAGACATCTGGATGGCCAGTCCATTTTTATATGGTAGTATGCATCCTGGAGATCTATCAAGCACATCCAATGGTCTTTCCCTAAAAAGGGAAGAACTGACTGTAGTGTGACCATCCAGAATTTTGTTTTTCTGACCAACTTGTGTAGTCTGCTGAGATCCAAAATGGGCCTCCAGTCCCCTGTTTTCTTTGGAACTAAAAAAAACCTTGAGTAAGTTCCGAATCCTCTTTGGTCTGCTGGGAATTTTTTTCAGCAACTTTTGCATCTCTGAGGCTGCCTGTTCCCTGTGACTGGGGGAACATCCTGGATTTTCCTTATGGGGGGGTGGCAAAGGGAACTGAGTATCCTCTGGATATGATGCTTTGCACCCAGCTGTCTTTTGTTATGTTTAGCCAGGCATCTGGGTACAGAGAGAAGCATCCCCCAACTGTTTCCAGAGATGGACAGGTGGGCCTCCTCTCAGGGATGCTGACAGGGCTTGCCAAAGAACTGATCTCTGTCGCCATGGTTCTGCGGACCCCCTCTGCTGGGTGGGTGGTGGCTTCCATTGTTACCCCCTCCTCTGCCTCTAGAGGGGGGTTCACCACGAGTGTCCTGAAAGATTCTTGAGTTTTACGGAACCACATCTTCCCTCCCTTCTGACCTCTGGGGTAAGGTCTGGTAGGGGTGGAAAAGTGGACTCTGACAGCAAATAGGGTCTTTTCATCCTGTTGACTCCTGGTAAGGGTTTCCTTCACTTTGGGTCCAAAAAGGTTGAGCCATCAAAAGGGGTGTTAATAAAGGATGACTTAAAGGGCTCCTCAAGGGAACACAAGTGCATCCAGGAATGTCTCCTAAGAGCAATTCCTGTTCCCACTGCCCTACTCGTTCCATCAACTGCACAGGAGACCAGGCGCATGGAAGAGTTTACAAGAGAATTTAGGGTAGTGAGTTGGGAAGTTACCTTATCTGAGACCCCTGCAGCTACTAAACCCTGTAGAGTATCTCCTATTTCTTTCAGGAGATCCCTTTGCAACTTTGTGAAATGTATTAAATAGTTCAGTAAGCGGAGAGCAAAAGTTGCTGAACTAAACATGAGCATACCATATCTGTCCATGATCCTAGAATCCTTGTTAGGATAATGGACGGACATAGAAGTTTCTGACAGTTCCTTCTTGGTGGCTACCACCACCACCATAGCATCAACAGGCACTTCTTTGGTCAGGAAGGTCTTGTCTTGGGGGGAAGTTATAAATTTATTAGGCCTCCTAGGGACAGGCTCCATGGTACTGAGGGACTCCCACGCCCTTTGAGAGATTAGCTCAATTAACTCATCAAAGGATGGAGACACCCAAGAGGTGGAGGGTTGAGACCCAAAAGCCTTCAGAAGCACTGACACATCATCAGTAGGGTTAAGGGACTTCCAAGCCACCCCTTTGCTTAAGAATTTCCAGGATATCTGCAAAGGAGATATCCTCCGAGGGGGGACTGTGGGGACCCTTCTGACTCATCTAAGTCAGTTTCCAAAGTGATGGATTCCTGTGGAGAGTCCAGATGCTTCCTCTTGCAAAGTGTCTTCCTGGGACCCTCTTCAGTGAGGGCTTCTGGAGAGATCTCGGAAGAGCAGGGCTCCCTGAGGCTCAGGGTCTCTACGCTTTAGATAGATGTGTGATGAAGAGATAGACACCGGTGCTCTTGGGGAAGCAGCTACTGGTTCTGATGGTGTGGTTGTTAGTGCGGACAATACCCTCCACATAGCACTGAAGGCACCTCGGTCCCAATGGGAAGAAATCCCCAGATCTGAGTATATGGAAGATTCCCTTAGCACCAGAACAAAGGGCTCCAAGCCAGAAGTTGGAGCCAAACTCACCCAAGCCGAGGCCCCAGAGGCAAAGTTGGAACCGAAAAATCGGTCCAACTATCCTCCCCTAACCCAACCGGCAAATGTCGGCTCCTAGACCCCTCGGTCGGCACCGAAGATGTCAGTGTTGTCAGGCCTGAAGTAGGCGTCAGGCATGAAGGTTCCACAGACATTAACCCCGAGCACTCCAGCTCTGAAACTTCCAGATGGATTGGAGAAGGAACAGAAGACGGTGGGGGGATTTTATCGGTTCTGAAGTCCCAGGGATCGGCCCCGATAAAAGTCTGGCAAGCGACGGTGGCTGCAGAAGCCTCTGCACCATACAATCCACATCTTTATCCGAGAGTCTTGAGGACCGGGCAGAGGGTATGGAAGAGGCCACTGACTGAAGGATTGGGGATTTTAAAGTAGGAGATACCGGCTCCAGTATCAAGGACTTGCTCCTACAAACAGTAACAACCTCCGGTTCTAAAAGCAGTGGAGCCGAGGTAGGAGTCCCAATCAGTTTTAAGGTCGATGAACCCTTTTTTGGCTCTGGTACAGAAGTCGTCTTAGAAGACAAAGTCTTTAAAGATTTGGATGTCTTGTCTGGTGATTTGTCCTTATCCAGTGATTCTTGAAAAGAAGACTTCAGTAATCCCTGGCTATCAATTTACTCTTACGTTCATGAAGAACACAAGAGCTAAATGAATGACAGATGACATAGTTTTCCTGTAGGTGAACTTCACCTAAACAATAAACATATTCTGTGTCACCATCTGTTATTGACATTTTTTGTCCACATTTAGGACATTTTTTAAATCCAGATTTAGCTTTCTCTGGTTGAGACATGGCAGAAACTATCAATATCTCTAGCTTGAACTACCATACAACACTTTAATAAAGGTATTGAACACACTATATGCACTAACTATTAAAGAAAACACACAGTACTATAAAATATAGCCCTAATAAAAAACAGGCCCCTAACCTCTACAATATATGCAGAAAAACACACAGTACGAATTATAACTAATGCCCTAAAACTTGGGCTTAGGCTCAACTAGCCTTAACACACTCTAGGGAAGGGAGAAAGAAATTCAAACAACCCTCTAACTTAAATAAGTTGTTCCACTGAAGGTAAGAAGAAAAAAAACAGCCTAAAAAACATGGCTACCAACAGCTAGCAAAACACACACACTCTAAATTTTAATGCTAACTAGCTACTTATCAAGATAAGGAAAAGTTATCTAACTACAGAAAAATATCAAGCGAAACTATCACTTTTAAGTGAAACATTACATTTTTACTGGCCAAAGCTGTCGAAGCACTTCCGATCTGTTGCAGCGGCAAACAAAATCTGGAGGAAGCACAAAGTGCATCATGGGATAGGGAGTGGGCCTCGAGCTAGTAGAAGACCTTTAGCTTTTGCAGTTGGCCGAGTCGGAGCAAACCCATCAGTAAGAATGTACGGCGAGATAGAACAACTTCACATATTATATTTAAATGAATTTTAAAAATTCTTTCTAAATGAATTGGAATAATGTAAATAATTAGTCATGATTATTATTTGCTATATTTTGGAAAATGTTAATGAAATACTATTTAATTGAAAAATCTAGGTCATATGGGTTGCAGTCTAGGATTTCATTCCTCTGTGATATAAAATCACTGCAGTCAGAAAGTTCAGAAGTATATGTATCAGGCATATGCCATAGATTAAAAAAGTTATGTACTTACCACAACTTGGAATCTGTGCTACCCAGTGTCATTATTCATCACATATGGGTCTTGGATCCGACCTCGCATAGGAGCTGGAAACTTAAAGGACAGCTCCTGAGCTCAAGCTCCTCCCCTTCCTAAGATCCCTTGCTACCCACAACCCTGAGATTGAGTTTGCTGGACAGAAAGAAAGGGGGCAGTGAAAACTGCCTATAAAGGTGAAAAACTCTTAAGGGAGACATCCTTCCATATTGCCCAAAACACCAGGAGGAGGGTGGGAATGTGATGAATAATGACACTGGATAGCACAGATTCCAAGTTATGGTAAGTACATAACTCTTTATCTGATGTTATCCATGTCACTACTGATCACAGATGGGTCAGTGTCCCCCAGCTACTATGAACCCTGGGAGGCCTCAGGGAAGGATATGTCAACACACATAGGAATCAAAGGAAGCCCTGCTCCTTGACAAGTTTAACTCATAATGTGAAACAAGGGTGTGGGGGTTAGACGAAGTAGCAGCAGTGCAAATCTCATCAAAAGAAAGTTTTGCCAAGAAAGCAGATGATGTGGCTATCGACCTAGTAGAGTTAGCTTTGACTGGTCCAGAAAGCTCTAGGTGTCTGCTTTCATAAATTTAAGAAACAGCTACCTTAGAAACTGCTTGACCTCTCATGGCCTGAGAAAAGGCAACAAAGAGGTGATCAGACTTCAATTTTCAATTCTCTTGAGGACATCCAGACAATGCAGCTTACATTCCCCTTTATTACAAAAATTGGGGAAGAACACAGGAAGCTGAACGGATTGGTTAAGATTAGCCTCTGAGACTGCCTTTAGGGACGAATGAAGGATTGGTTTAGACAGACACCCTATCCTTATGGAATACCATGAAAGGGAGCTTAATGCAGAGAGCATGCAACTCAGAGACCCTCCTGGCTGAAGTAACAGCCACCAAGAAGCCCTTCTTCCAGGACAGGAATTTGAGATCACAGGTTGCCACAAGCTCAAAGAGCTTCTGCATCAAAGACTGCAACACCAGAGTAAGGTCCCATGGAGGGGAGGGATCCTTCGTAGGAGGTCTGAGAAGAAAGATCCCCTTTGAGGAAAGCCTTGCATAGCCTGGAAGAGAAGGTGGGACTTCCATTCAAATGGAAGTTTGAGATAGACGCCAACTGGAGCTTAACTATAGAGAAACTAGTGTCTTTGTGAAAAAGAGAAGCCAAGAACAAAATGTTGGGAATAGGAGCTGAAAAGGGTTCTAGATTGCATTGTTTAGCCCAAATATCAAATCTCTTCCATTTGCTGGAATATACCTTCTCTGGTTAAGAGCATTACCTTGGCTTCTCAAAAACCATCTACGAAGAAGGGAGCCTGGACTGGGAAACAATCATTGGAATTGGAGGAACCAAGTGGTCAGACTAGGAGACTGGAGATTGGGATGAGATCCGGAACCAAAGGAGGGAAAAACACACCTGATGAGGCCAAAAGGGGGCAATAAGGATGAGAAGAGTCTTCAGATGACAGGCTTTCTGTAAGAATTTGGGGATGAGGAAAGTTGAGGGATAAGCATATAGAAGTCCCGATGGTCAATCATGAACCAGAGCATCCCTGGGTAACTCCCCCAATGGGGGATCAAGGCAAAGTAGTTGCTGCATTTGTAGTTGTCCGGAGAGGCAAAAAGATTGCAGCAAGGGAGAACCCAGCAGTCGAATATTCATTGTGCCACTGACAGATTCAGGGACCACTCCTGAGGACTTAAAAACAGATCTGCAGAACCTGTCAGCTAACACGTTGGAACTACCGAGAATGTGCATTGCAAGAGGAAAGTGCCTGGAAGACATCACCCATTCCCACACTCTCATGGCCTCTCTGCACAAGGGATAAGACCATGTTCCCTCCGCTTGTTTATGTACCAGACCACCGCCATGTTGTCTGTCTGAATTGCTATAGTCCCAAGAGGGAGACGGTACTGGAAGGTTTGCAACATTAAAAAGATTGCTCTCATCTCCAGGACATTTATGTGCAATTTAGTCTCTAAGGGGGACCACTTGCCTTGAACTGTCCTTTCACAAAAATGCCCGCCACCCCAAGAGGGAGGCATCCATGGTCACCGTGGCCTTGGGTTGGGGAAGACAGAAGGGTCTGCCTAGAATGAGATCCTGAGCTTGGAGCCACCGAGCAAGATGACATCTGCACACCCGAGAAATCCTGATGATCATCGAAAGAGGATGAAAATGAACTGACCATTGCACCACAAGCATCCATGGAGAACTCTCATATATCTGGAGAGAGGCAAAAAAACAAAATTCAAACAACTACAAAATCACTAAAATAAACAAAAAATAACAAAAAAAAAAACAAAAATAGCAGTTAGAAGTTGTCTGTACAGTTTTTGTCTCAGAGTTTTTTTCTTAAGTAATGCAATTATATTAATATATTTGTGATTTGTTTGATGATGATTTTGTTGTTAACAACAGTTTATATTTTATTTTTTATTTTTATATTTTATTTATTTATGTTTTAATTTGACAAGTAAAGAAAGTAGAAATAGATAAAGATAATGCCTTTAAGATTATGGCCAGAAAATTAGCTTCATCATAATTTGGTTAATTGAATAATAGATGGTTTGCACTAAGTAAAAAAGGAAAGTCTTCATTTTAACTTTGATCTGAAAAGCGTTAAATAGTAGCGCATCATCATCCTTTTTTTTTTTAATAATAAACCTTGTGTGGATTATATGCTTGTACCTTGACTTTTTTTTTTCAGTGGTGGGTCCTACAGTGTTTTTTCTTACTGATATCTGGAGAGGCACTAACTGGTTCTCTGCCGGCATGGAACCTAGCGCTTGCAAGATCAAGTGGACTGTGGGGTGATCTAGATCCAGCAACTGATGGACCTGGTCCTGAATGATCTGGACTCCGTGTGGGGAAAGTGCTGCAGTCTCTGACACCGTGTCCAGAAGGACCCCCAATAAAGTCTAGGTTCTGACACAGGAAAAGATGGGATTTGGGCAGGTTGACTGTGATGCCTAGATCCTGAAAGAGATAGAGTATAATCCATGGCCAGTGTGAGTTGATGCCTTGTGGAGGCCGTGAGAAGCCAATCGTCCAGACATGGGAAGACCTGGAAACTTGCAGCTGGAGATGAGCTGCCACCACTGCTATGCATCTGGTAAACACCTGGGGTGGTGGGATGTGGTGAGTCCAAAGGGCAATGCTCTGAAATGATAGTGGTTGGTTCCTAGCCAAAATTGGAGGAATCTCCTGGAGAGTCTATCAATTCTGATATGATAGTATGCATCCTTGAGACCCACCAAGCACATCCAGTTGTCCTTGTGCAGAACAGGCAGAATGGACTGAACAGTGACCATCAGGAACTTGGACTTCTTGACTGACAAGTTCAGTTTGCTGAGGTCCACAATGGGACACAAGTCCCCGGTTTTCTTGGGCACCAAAAAGAAGCGACAGTAAGTTCCGGATCCTCATTGTCCTGTTGGGACCTCTTGGATAGCTCTTTTTTGAAGGAGGTCTTGGACCTCGAGAAGGGCCAACTCCCTCTGGCAGTGTGGAATGTCCAGGAGAGAATTTTGAACTGGAGGGGGCTGAAAGAAAAAAAGTGGATGAAGTTACCCCTGGAAATGATGTTTAACACCAACTGATCTGAGGTAATACTTGTCCAGGCTAGTGTGTGGAGGGTGAGTCAACCCCCAACTGCCTCCAAGGCAGGACAGCTGGGCAGCGATTCAGGAGCACTGATGGGGCTTCACAGAGAAGTGTTCTCAGGAGCTCTGGTTCTTTTCAAGTTTCCTTGACAGACGGGCCAAGCAAGGTTGATCCGTCGAAAGGGGCATTTGTGAAGGATGCCTTAAAGGGTTCCACAAATCTGCAAGGGCAAAGCCAGGCATGCCACCTGATGGCAATGCCCATGCCTGCTGCTTGAAGGTGGCTTCCACTGCACTGGAAATCAACCTCATTGAGGCATTAGCCAGGGAACTCACAGTGGACAGCTTCAGAGAGACCAATTTGAGACTCTCTGGAGGCAGCAACACAGAAAGGGAAGTGGAGAACTCCGATACCAAATCCCTTTGCAGCTGGGTAAAGTGTGCCATGTAGTTGGTTGCTCTCAGTCTGAATGTAGCTGAGGCAAACACACGCTTCCCAAAATGGTCAATCACCCAAGAGTCCCTGTTCAGAGGATGGGCCATAGAGCTCTGCGCGGTGAGCTCTTTTTAAGTAGCTGCAGCCACCACAATAGCATCAACGGGGATGCCCTTGCTCCAAAAAGCCTTGTCTTGGGGGGGGGGGGGCTTAGAAAATTGTCAGCCTTGTTGAGAACTGGTTCCACTGTGTCTGACTCCTTCCAATCCCTGTTGGCGATGAGTTGGATGAGCTTGTTGGCAGGGGGAGACACCCAGTTAAAAGATGGCCCCATCCCAAAGGCCTTCAAAAACACATATTCCTCAGAAGATGGGGTGGGGAAAGACCACCCGTCTGTCTGCTTTAGGATCTCAAGAATGTTCCCAAAGGACAATTCTTCAGACAGAAGTCTGGGGGACCCGTCTCCTTCCTTGAAGTCCATGTCTTCAAGTGCCTCCTCTTGCACATCCCTTCCAAGGAGGCTCCTCCACAGTGGGGGGCTCAGGGGAGGACTCGGAAGAGGTAGGGACCTCGAGGAGGGTAATGCCGGTTTGAAGGTGCTCACAGCAGGGCTGATCCTGGAAGGATGATGAGGTCTCAATGCCCAAAGTCAAGAGGGGCTAAGACCTATAGCCAAAGGAGAGGCAGCTGCCAAGCCAGAGATGGTCCTCTCTATCGCCTGGAAGGCCGACAGGCTGGATGATGCTTCCCCCTCCTCCCTAACAGCCGCCTGGAACAGAAGGGGGACCCAGATGCAGCACTGACATCTTCCAGAAGATACTGGCCCAAGCTGTCCAACGGGAGTCCCCCAAAGGGAGGGAATGGTCCGAAAACTCTGGGCCCGACCCCACCACCTCGGGAACCAGCACGGACCTCACGTGCTGAGGTGTAGCCAATTCCGAGGGCAATGAAACTGAGCCCACCCGGGACCCCGACAGTGTGGGAAGGGAAGATATGCTTGACACTGTCGGCCTCTAACCAGGAATGCTCTGATCCTAAAGGTCCAAACCCAGGTGGGTCAGACGAGGAGAGAGAAGTCCCACAGATGGAGAGGATCCCCTTGGCAACTGAGCAGGGGATGGCAACAAGCCCAACTCGATTTGGGCCTTGACAAAGATCATCCTATCCATGTCTGAGGGAAGCATGCTCCTGGTGTATCTGGAAGAGACAGAGGAGTGTCCCAACCTGGCTGAAGGCCTGCTGTCTCAGGAGCGAGACCAACTTCTGCAACTCGGATCCGATCTGCTGGGTCCGGAGGGACAGCTCTCGATGGTGATTGGATCAGACAGCCTTGTTTAGATCCGAAGAAGCGGCTGGTGCCATGGACGAATCTGACAGGCGGGTCGGATCCGAGGACCTCCAAGGCTCTGAAGTCTTGGATCTGACAGATGGAGCTGGGGCTCTCAGAGCAGAAGAGCCCAGATCCGAAGCCAAAGAGGCTGGACTTGGATCCATGGAACTGCGATCCGAAAGCCTTAGCTTTTTGGTGGGAGAGTCCCTAAAGGAATAAGACTTCCTTTTGGGATCGGAGGAAGGCTTGGAAGGAGAACCAGAAATCAGAGGACCCCCCCCCCCTTTAGCAAGACCTTTAAGCAGAAGCTTGTTCCTGGGGTTGAATCCGGCACAAATGTCACATTCAACCTCTAGGTGAGGCTCTCCCCAGACAATAAACACACTCCTTTTTCGAGTTGGAATGGGACATTTTCTGATTGCATGAGGAGCATGTTTTAAACCCAGAGGGCTTCTCAGACATCACACACGCACGCACACACACACACACACACACACACACACACACACACGCACGCACACACACACACACACACACACAACACCCGCAAACTGCACAGAAAAAAAAGGGGGGAATACAGAAGGCAAAAGGTAGGAAAAGTTACAAAGTACACAAAGGACCCAGGGGAGAAAAAGGAAGGGAACTCAGGGAACCCAATAAAAAAACCTAAACGCTGCCGGGAGGGGAGGAAACCTAACCAGATACAAGTGGAAAGACGACTAGCAAAATAAGGAGGTAAACCCCAGAGAAAAATGGAAAAAATGTTACTTATCTGAAAAAGGAAACCTGAACTGCAGGAAGCACATCCGAAGCAAAATTGTGGCAAATGAGATCTGAGGGTTGTGGGTAGCAAGGGATCTTGGGAAGGGGAGCAGTCCTTTTAGTTGCCGGCTCGGATCCAAGGTCAGATCCAAGACCCATCCGTGATCAATAATGACAAGGATAGCATCAGATAAAAGGTTACTGAATGATACTACAAATCAGAATTACAGCACTCTTCAGCATCCGTCTGGATTAGCATAAAACTGTGTTTCTAAGCTGAACAAAAGCAAGGAGGAAAAAATGCTTTCTACGTACAAAACTGTCCTCTAGAATACAATTTTGGGTAATCTCTTCACTAAGCATTTAGATCTAAACTATTGTATCAATATTTATTACAAAGCAATGATTCCCCAAACTCCTCTGTTCAGGCTGGTAAAAGCTTTGCAGACATCATGAGGCCTCTTAACAGACTTTGATCAGCTCTAGTTTTCCATGTCATTAATGTAAACCTGACTTCAATGTAGCTATACCTCTAGACCCTGGGAATACTGTACTATCTGAAGTACCAATTATGTTACTGCTGGAACACAGCTTGCTCCAGTATCTGAATGTGCTAACAAAATTAACTTTTACCGTGAGTCCTGAGAAGACACCTTTTCTGACTGCGATGAAGGCAAGGTCAGCAGGGAAAGAAGTTCCTTGGTTTCTTCATCCTCTTCATACTAAAAATTAAATAAATGAAAACAGAGTAGCATTTTTTTTTCATCAAAAATCGGATCTCAATTTCACTAACTCTTACAACTGACAGAAATGCAAAGCAGAGAAGTCAAGTAAACTCAAGACCATAGCTTCATCCACTGACAAGGTATGCCTCCTCTACAGTGGCTTCCAAACCTTTTTTTTTACCAAGGCACTGTTGATAAAATTGGTGATCTCATAGCACACTTACATTCCTCTATCCCAAAATGAATCCTGTGATGATTATGAAAAATTCAACAGATAAATAAAGTTTTGGTTAAGTGAGCTGGCACATTTAATAAACAAAGCTTGTGACAGACACAAGATACAGTCAACAATTACCAGTAGACAAAGCTTGAGGAACATCCTTGAGCATTTAAATGAATGATTTAGTTCTTATAAAAATATATCTCTGCATGCTTGCCTCTCCCTTCTTTCTTCCAAAGCAGACCCCAAGATTTGCTGGGTAAGCTGACTGATGGAATTAATAAGGCTATCGGGATCTGGGGCTGTTACACACTTCCAGAAACCTGAAGGTTTTAAATGCATTATGGTGCACGTTAAAACTATGAGGATTTAAACTGAGATGGTATCAACATACATGATCAAAATCTTCCAGTGTCATTAGTGTGTAGCAAAAAGTAGTAACTCAGCTTTATTTTGTCAGTAATCAGAAGCAATATTAGAAAGAAATTAAATTAATGACCAAACACACAACAGCTATGTGCTAATACATTCCTTAGGATGGTAAGACAAAAAACATGAACAACGTGCATAAACTAAGGTGCAAGTATTCAACTGGGCAGAAGGAGAGACGCATCTCATCCCTACAAAAAAAAGAAAGAAAAGAAAATACAAAAAAGAGACCATCAAATAAAAAGAACAGAGGCAGAAAATAAAATAAATACATTTTTTAAAAGAGATAACTGCCAATATGGCATCATCAGTGAGACAGAAATAGATTGATAAGAGGCAAATATGTCAGGCAGAAAGAAAGGGAAAACATAACTGTGTAAAGCTTTTATAACACAACTGTCTAAAGTTTTTATAATGTAGACATTCAGATATCATGACAGCTCCACATATCATGACAGCTCCACAGAAGACCATGTCTTGTAAATGTGTATACTTCCTAGACAGCCAAAAATAAAATATTACAAATTATACAATTCCTCCCCTAAAACGTGCACGCTGATTGGCCAGCCCAACTAGCGTGCCCGTTGTAAATCCCTCAATATAGTTAGTATAAAACACTGTCTCGCTATGTTAATAGAGTTTAACATAGCGACCACAGGTTTAAAAAAAGCAACGGAGATCTCAGTTGCTTTTTTTAAAGCTGTCTCGCTATGTTAAACTCCTTTAACATAGCGACACAGTGTGTAAAAAGCAACGGAGATCTTGCAATCTCCGTTGCTTTTAAAACTGTCTCGCTATATTAAATGGGTTTAACATAGCGAGACAGCTTTAAAATAAGCAACAGAGATATCCGTTGCTTATTTTAAAGCTGTCTCGCTGTGTTAAACCCATTTAACATAGCGAGACAGTAAAAAGCAAAGGGGATCGCAAGATCTCCGTTGCTTTACTGTTCGCTTATGTTAAATGGGTTTAACATAGCGAGACAGCTTTACAAGCAACGGAGAGGAGATCTCTGTTGCTTATTTTAAAGCTGTCTCGCTATGTTAAACCCATTTAACATATTAAACAGTGCTTTTGCCACAGCTCTGATGTATTGCGTAGGCATGCGCAGTACATCAGAACTGCCGCAGAATACCAGACAGCTGCGGAAGGGCAGTAAAGAGGCATTATACAATGCCATTATTTAAGAAAAGTAATTATTTCTTTTCTTAAATAATGTCATTAATATAATAACCCACTTCTGGGTGTGGGTAATGCTGTATTTACCCATGGTTTGCTTTGTTTGGTCAACCATGCCAACCGTGGGTAAATCCAGCATTACCCACACCCAGGCGTGGGTTATTGCTATAGTAATTCCCTTGTCACATGAAAAAATAATAAAGAACTAATTTAACTTCCATATCATCTATGGAACACGAAGATAACGTGAGCAGCAGAGCAATGGCTGGTCTTTTCATGAAATAAAAGAGGTGAGGCACACTGAGTTTATAAAGTCTTGCAGGAATAGAATCTGTAGGCTGAGACAGAAGTTCTAAGCTGAGGTGGTGGAGTAGAAACAGCAACTGAGTTACAAAGAGGGCCAGGGATAATTACTGAGTAAATGTCTGAGGCAGTTGGTTACCCAAGTAGGGAATTTAAATGGTAGGTATCTGCGTGAGGCCACGTCTGACAGTAGCCATACACTAATGCAGAACTTTAGTAGCCAAACCAAGGGCGCTTATGACATGAAAAAGCTCCTGCTTGGTTTAGAGTAATAAAACAGGGAATGTTTGTTGCTGTTTTGTAGAGAAATTAGCAGATATCACATTAGTTAAACCTGGAGCACTCAAAAATGTGAGGACTGCCCTTCAGTTTGCTGCATGTAAAGGAAAGTAGTACAGAATAGTACAGAACAGCAACCAAGTTCAGTCAAGTTTAGGGTCCCAGCAGTTACTTGTTTCAGCCATACCACTTGAGAAACATAACACAAAGTGCAAAAGCAGCTTCACCAGCAATAACAGTCGTGACTGTATGATCTAATATCTACCTGTATTTTACATTTAGACTCCTATACATTTGGAAATCACCTGCAGTTCTAAAATAAGGGCAGTACATCAAACCTCTACACAATTAACACCAACAATTGTTTCATTTACTCACCTCTAAGGTTGTGAACATTTGCATTTAGAGTCAGCATGTTTTCAACTACCTTTTACGATACATAATAAATTTCAGGTTAAACATAGTTTATCAAATCACCAGTTCAGCACTACTTTTTGTAATTAGAGATATATTTAAATACAGACTGCTCATCTCTGGTCACACGTGGCAGGTGGAATCTACTTATTTTCAACTAGTCAGATTTAACAGCATGTACTCAGTTTGAATTCTACAACATTAGTTCATAACAGATGAAATATAGGCTAGTAATCATATTAATCACTGTCTAGAAAATAAGAACATAGACTGAATAAGAAAATACCTATTGTGTAGACTGTTGTACTGGAGGACAGAGGAATCCCTATTAAGTGTGGGAGAGAGTGAGTGAACCTACAAGTTTTAATTAAACAAAGAAAAAAGAGGTGGGAGGGCCCAATGAGAGAGAAAGTTGGATGGGAAGTCTGGGGCCTGGATAGTACTGCAGTGAGGGCTGCAATTTTTTTTAAACAAACATCTTTCCTGAATTATCACTTATGACATAGGCAATCATATATTTATATACATGAAAACAAACCATATTGGCATACTTTCAGTTGCAAACATTATAAATCATACAAAACCTACTATACAGTCATGGTCATTTGAAGATTACATAACTCATTCAATTCCCGCCTTCTCTTAAACCTCATTCCTCCTCCAAAACATTATTCTGCACGTAATGTTGCCACAATTTCCATTTATTCTATGTATTTTGCTCCTACCCATTTCTAAAGATTCTACTTCCAGCTCTTTTATCTTTGTTAATATATAAACTACTTCTAGTATAGTTGATTTAGACTTTGATTTCCATTTTTTAGTAATTACCTTTTTGGTAGCCACTAAACCCACGGTGGTGGTGCTGCGGTAGCGTTGTTGCCTCACAGTAAGACGCTGTCTGGTTCGATTCTCAGCTACAGCGTCTTCTGCGTGGAGACATGGGTGAATGGGCGTACCTTCGTTGAGTGTATAGCCCACAACACTTCAACATTTGAAAAACACTAAAAATGATCAGTTAGACCTGTTTTATAAACTTTAACACCACCACAGGAATTGGGGGGGGGACCAGCTTCAGAACAGATGAGAAAACAGCAAACTATGTCAGCAAATATATATAAAATAATTCAGTCAAGCATAAATGAACACAATGCAGAACTCTGAAAAGTGCCAAGAAATGTACTGATCAGCGATATATTTCCAGATTGTTTGAGAAGCACTCCATTCAGAACACAAGGAGATTCTAACAGTGATATCTGCTTTCCTCTCAACAAAACCACACTGATCCATATTTATCAATTTCGGCAACAACTTTGCCATTCTCTTAGCTGGTATAGCTATATTGTAATCATTTTAGAATCATGGTTTAAAAGTGAAATGGGTCTATATGCAGCTGGGTCTGAAGATTCTTTACCCTCTTTTATTTAGGTGTTTACCTTGAGCCAATGGCTGAGAGAATGTTAAAGCTACTAAAAGAAAGATGTTGTCATTGGTTTCCTTACTCATGTAACAAGAAGAAAGTTCACCCTTGTTATACCAAAACTGGAATATGCCCTACTAGCAACTGTCCTCAAGTATACAGACCCTATTCAAGTGCAAGCTACCAAGGGTGACACTCATGCAGGGTTTGTTGATGTTGATCATAGTTATCAAATAACATTAGAACAGATGAAATATAGTAATCATATTAATCAAGAAAATAAGAACATAGTAACTGAATAAGAAGTAGACTGTTGTACTGGAGGACAGAGCATTCCCATAAGAAAAGAGGTTTGAGGGTAGAGTGGTTGGAGGGAAGTCTGGGCCTGGATGAAAAAACAAACCATATTGGCATACTTTCAGTTGCAATACAATCAAATTCATTAAAACCTACTATACAGGTCATCAATTCATTATCATACAAAAACTCATTCCCGCCTCTCTTAAACCTCTCATTTCCCTCAAAAACATTATTCTGCACGTAATGTTGCCACAATTTCCATTTATTCTATGTATTTTGCTCCTACCCATTTTGAAGGTTTGTGCACTTCTAGTAGATTTTGATTATTTTTTAGAACTCTGTTAGGTAGCCACTAGGTGTGTTGTTGTTGCCCTCAGCAAAAGGCGGTCTGGTTCGCTGTCTCTGCCATGTCTTATTTCTGCGTTCAATTATGGGGTGAATGGTGAATGGGATGTACTGAGTGTATAGCTATCTTCAACATTTGAAAAAAAAAAAACACTAAAATCAGACCTGTTTTATAAACTTTAAACACCACACCACCACAGGGGGGGGGGGGACCCAGAACAGATGAGAAAACAGCAAACTATGTCAGCAATATATATAAAAATATTCAGTCAAGCAAAAATGAACACAATGCAGTGCATTTGAGAAGCACTCCATTCAGAACACAAGGAGATTCTAACAGTGATATCTGCTTTCCTCTCAACAAAACCACACTGATCCATATTTATCAATTTCAAGGAACATGGTGCTCTAACCATGGAAAATTGGGGCAACTCGGGATTAACATGGTTAGGCTAGCCCAGTAACCTCCTATGAACCTATAAGGGTATCCTGCCTGGGAAAATAAACTGGTTGAAGAATTAAGTCAAGTTTTGTGATTAGTTCCCAGATCATCATTGGTCAATCTGCAGAGGGGAGAGCAGTGGATGTCTCCATGTTTACTTATGTACCACGTCATATTTTCTTTGCCTGTAAGAATCTGAAATATGTCAAGTCACAGGAGGTACATGACATTTTAACTAGGATACATGAGAAGCCACTCTCTTTCATGTTCATAAGTTCATAGGTAGGTACTAGGCTATCGGCCCTAGGGCCCATAGAAGCCTAGCCAAAAAATGTACCCTGGCTTTCGCCACCCAAGAAAATTATTTTCCTGTGCCCCTGTCGAGCAGAGTCACAGAAGTGATCCCTGGGGTAAATTTCCCATTTCCCATCCAATCATCAAGATTTTTCTTGAAGAGTGCTAATGAGGAGCTCTGTTTAACATAGATAGGTCGTCTGTTCGAGAGTATGGGAAGTCTCTGGGACAGGAATCTATCCCTCCAGCATGTTCTGTTTATTGTGGTGACAAGGTTTAGGTCCCTAGAGCATGTAGCTCGGAGGGATTGGGATTTCTTTAAGTGGAGCATGTCCAACAGCTCTGGGTTTGACATAGCTTTGTATGTTAGGCAGAGATCGCCCCTGAGTAGGCGATATGCGATGGAGTAAAGCTGTAGTTTTTTGAGACGGTCTGCATAGGGCATCTGTTTGAGGCCAGTAATCCTCTTTGTGAGGTATTTCTGTGGTCTTTCCAGTTGTTGTAGATGTCTTGTGAGGTACATACCAAAAGGGGCGTTGTACTCTATAATGGGTCTAATGAGTGATGAGTAGAGGGGAACAATGACCTCTTTTTTCTGGATGAGAATCCTTTTGTGATGAGATGAGCCACGTAGAAGGATTTCCTGACCACTGTGGCGATGTGATTATCAAAGGAGAGACTACTGTCCACCTGTGTCCCAAGGTCTCATCACATTTTCGGCATGAAGTAGACTACCAGCTATGTGGTAGTTCATGGATACAGAGTTTTTACCAAAGGGGATGACAATACACTTTTTGGTATTGAGCTGCAGGCCATGGCTTTGACACCAGGTATCTGTCTCAGTGAGGCCCTTTTGTAGCTTGTCCACATTGTTAGGAGTTTCGATTATGGCTTCTAGTTTGCAGTCATCTGCAAACTTTGTTAGCCAAAGACCTTCAGTGTTGGCCTGCACTTCAGAGAAGTAGATACCAAACAGGAGAGGACCCAGGACTGAACCCTGTGGTACTCCACTTGTCACTGGTCTGATGTCGGATTTGGAATCCGCTACTTTCACAGTGTGGGTTCTGTCCGTGAGCCAGTTGGCAACCCATTTTGTGACATAGGGATTTATACCTAGTTTAGTGAGCTTATCTATAATTCCAGAGTGGGGGATGGTGTCGAAAGTCTTGGCGAGATCTAGATAAGCTGTGTGAACCATTTTACCCTCATCTATGGCTTTGGTGACTGCTTCAAAGAAGTCAATCAGGTTTAGGAGACATGATCTGCCTTTTACAAATCCAAACTGAGTAGGGTCCATAGTTTGGAGATTAGCAATGTCTTTGTTTATGAGTTCCACGATCGTTCCATGGCCTTGCAGACCAGGCTCATCAGGCTAATGGGGCAGTAGTTCCCGGGGTCCGTCGTGGCTCCCCCTTGTTGAGTCCCTAGGCCATAAACCTTGGACCTGGAACTCTCAGCAGTGCTCTCTCTTTGTACTGTCCAAAGCATCAGCGGTTAGGCTTTGGTCTAACACTGCAGGGAGAAACAGAAGTCCTGGCATTAAAGAATCTGACTGGAACACCACTGGAACTTCTTCAGCATGGCTGCTATCAAGTGGAGGGGGTGATTCAAGTGTTGGGAATATTAGTACCAAAAGTTCCTCAAGTGACTTTGAATTTCTCTCATATTTACTATAGCATTTAGAATCTTTAGAGTGAAGGATAACATGCTGTCTACAACCTTAGGCAAAGTCCCTCAAGTCAACCAATTCTGCTTTGAGATCTGAAGCAAAATATTTTCAGTTCCATCCAGTCCTGAAGGAGTAATACCTCACAATTCTTTGCGTCCAGAACAACAACTAAAAGCAACTCTTCAAGAGAAAGTCTGAGGTATAACCTCATTCCAACTTTCTGAAAACAGTCCATAGTTTGCTAAAATGACATTTGTAATTCCTATATTGAACAGGCCTGAATCCGATAATCCAAACAATAAAACAATGCACAACTCATGACACAAACAACATAATTATAAAGTAATTCAACATCAATGTATCTCACACATTACATCTTTGAGCCAGAGAGACATTTCTTACAATATTACAATATGCAGACAATTATAGATTCCTAGGTAAAGGACTAGGTAGCTGCCTTTGCGGGTCATTTTAAGCCTAGCCAATGTCCCATTTTGTGCTCAAAATAACCTAACCCATTTGGTTAGAAACTGGCTTTACTCATCCCATTGCTGATAATTATATATTACCCCTAATAAGAATAACTGGAATCATACCATAGATAATTTGAAGGGACCCATGCATGGGATAAAGCTTTTAGGAGCTGCTCTGTCCATTAGTTGCAGAGGGGGCAGTCCTGAGGTAACATTTTCTGTTTCCCATATATCCAAGTTTCACTTGAAAATAGAGGGGGATGAACTTCATTTTATGTGGATGGGGAGTTTGTTGTACAGCAACGGTATCCTCTGCAAAAAATACCTGTCCCTCCAAACTGTTTTATTGATGTTGTAGAAGAGGTTTAGATCCCAAGACCAAGTATTTCTGATGCTGCTGACTTGCTGATGTGCAGTAAATCCATCAGTAATGGGGGATGCCTTATATGCTAGACACAGGTCACCTCTTAGTAGTCTGTAGGACAGAACATAGTGACAGGACTCTGAGTCAGTCCACGTAGGATATGTTGTTTAGGCCTTTTATCCTTTTAGTACGATATCTCTGTAAGCACTGTAGTTGCTGCATGTAACTGGACAGATGCATGCCAAAGGGGGCACTATATTCAATGACTGGTCTAATGAGGACTGAGTAAAGGGAGTGGGGCAATGACATCCCTAGATCTAGACACAATCCCTTTGCTTATAAGCCATGCAATATAGAAGAACTTTCTAACAACAACAGATCAAAAGTTTGGTCACTGTCTACATAAGTTCCTAAATCTCAAACAACTAAGTTAACTCTTGGGGAAGTACTGTCAATGTAGTAGTTCTCTGGGGTATATGACTTCCCAAAGGATATAATAATGTATTTTTTGGCATTTAGTTTCAGTCCATGATTTTGAAACTAATTATTTATTTGAGTCAAAACAGGATGACTAAGTGTTTTGGGGATTTAATGACTGCTCTTAGCTTACAGTCATCTGCAAGCTTAGTCAGCCAGAGCCATTTGGTATTGTCTTTTACTTCAGAAAAGTTGATGCCAAACTGGAGCAGTCCCAGCAAAGAATCTTGGGGTGTCCACTGGTGACTGCCTCTTTAGGGAAGTAACTTCCCCTATTTTGATTATCTGCATCCTACCTCAAAGCCAGACAGTGGGTAATCCAGAGGGTGACACAGGGGTTTATTCCCAGTTTATTTACCTTTTCTACTATGCCAGAGTGTCAAAATGTTTCAAAATCTTTGGCCAGGTTGAGGTTTATGGTGTGTACTGTTTTTGCCTTCATCCATTCCTTTGGTGACCTTTTCAAAATAAAACAACCAACTTGAGTAAGCATGAACTGCCCTTAAGGAATCCAAAGTGAGATGGGTCCAGTATTTGGAGATTCCCTAAATCCAGGTTGATTAATTCCATGATAAGTCTTTCCATGGATTTGCATATGAGGCTAGTTAGACTTGTGAATCTGTAACTGATGGGTCTGTGGAAGGTCCTCCCTTTTGGAGGGAAATAAAGTACAGTTTTGTACCTACCATCAATGTAGATGTTAGAGTGTAAACACTGCTGCAGTCATTACACTTGGGTTATCCTGCTGACAGGCGGTCTCGCAGTCGGCCAAAGTTCCAATGTCTTGGTCCGGAATCAGTTGATGTCACCTCCTCCCCGACGTCAGTGCGACAGGGGTATATAAGATGCAGCCGACACTATTTTCTTCAGTTTTTCTTGCCCCAGATGTCAAGTGCCCCCATATAGGTAGGTAATACAAATTGCTAGTAAACAATACAAAAGTAAAGCAAACAAACATTTTTAGTTACCAGCAAATACTCCCCATATGTAACAAAGGGTAGATTTCTTAGTAAATACTTGAAAGTAAGAGGGGAAGGAGGGAGGGTAAAGTACAGTTTTGTACCTACTATAAATGTAGATGTCCGAGAGGAATGCATCTGCAGTCTTTACAAATGGGTTGTCCTGGCAGCAGCCAGGCCCCCGGCGTCGATTCCAAAAAGTCTGTCTCTGGCCTCGGCTGGTCGCACTCCACCCCGCGTCCATGCGGCAGTTATTCGGGTATAAAGGCATCAGCCGACACCATTTTCCTCAGTGTTTCTTGCCCCAGATGCCAGGTGCCCTCTTGGATGGCTAAATTTGGATAAATGCCAAAGATTCCAAATAGTAGAGAGCAAACACACAAAATAAGCATGTATGTACATATATATAACAGATCCCCAAGCTAGCTGAAGATTGGCAAATACCAGTACTTCAGAAGGAGGAGGTGGTAATCCCTGACTGCAGATGCATTCCTCTCGGACATCAATGAGAATAGATTATGGTGTAGTTAGGATCCCTTGCAAAACAGCAGTGGCAAAACCAGCCGCGGGATCTAGAGAGTAGAGAGAAGTTGTAATGCTTAGCAAATGTTGTATGCGGAGGTCCAAGTAGCAGCCTCTATAATGTCCTTGGTAGCCCCCTCGAAGAAAGCTGTGGTAGTGGCTGTAAGTGAGGCCTGATGTTCTCTGGAGTTTTCTTTCCATGGTAGGAGTAACAAAATCTAATGCAATTTCCTATCCATTTGGAGATTGTCTGTTTAGAAATTGGTTTTCCTTCCTTTCCTGTTGCATATGCTACCAGAAGCTGGTCAGTTTTGTATTGTTTTTGTCCTGTCCAGGTAGTAGCGTAATTGTCTGTGTACATCCAAGGTAGTAGAGCCTTTCTCCCTGTTCTGTGGGTTGGGAAGAAAGTAGGAAGGTGGATAGCCTGATTTAAAGAGACTCTGGATACCACCTTAGGCATAAATGTAGGATTTGTTCTCATGGACACTCTATCTTGATGGAAGATCAGGAAGGGTTGCACTGTCATTAATGCCTGTAGTTCAGAGACCCTTCTTGCAGGATAAGTATTGTAATTCTGCTGTTGCTGCTGGTTCGAAAGGAGGAAGAGTCAGTTTTTCTAGCACAAAATTCAAGTCCCATGCTGGCAGTGGAGGTTTCCTGGGAGGTTTTACATTTTTAATTCCTCTCAGAAACTGTCTGAGCAGAGGATGCGAGAAGACAGGAGGATCCAAGCTGTATTCTGCTGAAATAGCTGATGCATGTATCTTGATGGAAGAATAGGACAGGCCTGTATGGAAGAGCCCGCCAGTACTCCAGGATGTTGGCTATGTTCACCAGTGTCACATCTAGATGAAATATCTTTTCCATTTTGCTGCATAATTCTTTCTTGTTGAAGGATTATGTCCTTAACCCTTTGGGATAAATTTGGGTTAATTGCTGTTATGTAATGTTCCAGGCAGTTAGCTGCAGAGTTTTTAGGTTTGGATGCAGGATGTTGTAGTTGTTCTGTGTTAGCAGTAATGGGATCAGGGGCAGTGTCCATATTTGTTCACATGCTCCTCAGCAGTGGATACCAATGTTGTCTTGGCCAGTCTGGGGCTATCAGAATGATCCCAACTGAAAGATAGGAGTCCACCTTCCAAGCAAGTGGGTGGTAAGTCCTTGTGCAGAATTTCTTCAACTGGTGATTGAATGGGGATGCAAACAAGTCTATTTGTGGTAATCCCCATTTTCTTGTGATGGTTTTGAAGATGTCCGGATGCAGCATCCATTAGTAGGCATCTGTTGTAGTTCTGCTTAATATGTCTGCTTTCCTTCCTGGTACATAAATTGCCTGTAACTGATGTTTGTTGATGTACCACATAACTGTGGTGTTGTCTGTCCTTATCATCAACTGGCCTTCTTGGAGAAAAGGTCTGAATGCCTGGATTGCCAATTTTACTGCCATCATTTCTTTTAGATTTATGTGCAGATGCAGCTGGTCTTGAGTCCATAGGCCTTGAATGCACTTGTCCAGCATGTGTGCCCCCGAGGTCTGAGGCATCTGTCGTGATAGTTTGTCTTGGTGCTTTTGCAGAAGGGCAATCCTGTGTTTGATTAACTCTTGCTTCAGGCATGGGATCATTGGAATTTTGGTTTCTAGGCTGTGCTTGTGCTGGGACGCAGCCTGGCATGAGGGACCAGTATTATGCAGGATGCCATGAAGCCCAGAGCTTGTAGCACTTTTCTTGCAGTTAGATGGTTCTGCTTTGTTAATGCCAAGAAGTAGAGAGGAAGTTGCTCTTTCTTTTCTGCAGTTAGAAATGCCATTTGTTTTGATGTGTCCAGTTCTGCACCCAGAAAGGTTATTCTTTGGGATGGAATCAGCCTTGACTTTTTTGTATTGACTATATATCCCAGGGCTTGCAGCAGGTAGATGACTCTTTGTAAGTCTTCTGTTAGCTTGTTTTTGTTGTCCGCTAGTATCAGGCAGTCGTCCAGGTAGGGATAGATTTGAAGTCTGCAATGAGCGATTACTGATGCCAGGCATTGGGCAATGCTGAGAATTGATAATGCTCTGATCCTGCAAGAAATTATCTTCTACAAATTGGTCTTATGGGGAGGTATGCCTCCTTGAGATCTAGAGTTACCAGCCAAGACTCCTTGCCCAGCATGGGAAGAAGCTGCTGTAGGGTCAGCATTTTGAATTTTGGAACAATGAGGAATGTGTTTAAAGCGGACAGGTCTAGAATAGGCCTCCATTTGTTTTCTTTTCTTGGTACCAGGAAGAGTCTTGAGTAAAATCCCTTTCCTTGCTCCATAGATGGTACCTTTTCCACAGCTCTCATTCTTAATAATTGAGATATTTGTTTTAGAGCTTCTGCCTTTTGAGTAGGAGGTAGGTTTGGCATTCCTCTCTTTCCTGGTAGAGTATGGAAATGGAACCTGTAACCTCGGTCTATAGTTTGCAAAATCCATTTTTCTCTTGTAATGCAGTGCCAGTTTCTTGAAAATAAGGTTAGCTGGGTGCTTGTAGTTGTTCCCTGTAGTCGGGTGCCACCACCAAGTCACTGTGATTGAGTTGTTGTAGTGGTGGTGGCTGTATCCACCCCTGGATTGGTTTCTGCCTCTAGGCGCCTATTCCTGCCTCTTTGTGCCTTAGAGGAGTCCAAAAGGACAGGTTGAACTTGTAAGAAATCTTTCACTGTTTGCACAGATTTTGCTTTCTCTTCCATCTTTTAGTACCTGCTGTGCAGGGGAACCAAATAAACTGACCTTGTCCATAGGTGCATCCAAAAGCTTTGATTTGACATGGTCTGGTAATGCCTGTTCTTTCAACCATGCATGCCTCGCCAGTCATGGCTGATCTAAAGGAAGCCTCCAGTGCATCATAGCCACATTTTAAAGAATGGTTACTAACCTGCTGTATGTTATGTACCATTTCTTGAACATACTTTTTATCTAAAGATTCTTCAGAGGACAGTTTTTGAGTTAACTGGTCAAGCATAAACTCTTGATATTGAATCATATGAAATTGTCAGTTCAAAGCTCTAGCTGACAAAGTAGCAGAGGTGTAAACTTTTTTACCCCATCTCTAAGGACCTGGATTCCCTTTCAGAGGGGAGGGGTTTTAGAAGAAGTAGCTGCTACAGCTTTAGGACCCTGGGAGATCGTCTCTGGATCTGCAAAAGGAGCCTTATATAAGTGGTGATGAGTGTCCGGGACCCTGTAGTACCTATCGGGCTTAGCAGGGGAATCAGGAGCAGTGCAAGCATCATTAAATGCATCATCAACAACAGAAAGAACTGGAGGTATAGCTAAGGGCCTATGCTGTGGCAAATGTAGAAAGGTCCTAAGTCTTTTTCTAGAGTCTGAGAAATCTTGGCCCTGCCACTGAAATTGTTCCCTCATAGCATGCAAGGTTTCCCCAAAGGAAAATTCCTCAGGAGGAGAGGCTGAAGGGATGGACTCCTCAGCATCAGAGTCTTCGTAAGGAGAATAAGAAGCCTCAGGAGGGTCTGTATGTTCTGAGTCATCAGAGGAATCATCTGTGGATACTGGCTCAGGGGGCTCTGCTCTAGGCCTCTTTTCTGGATGAGGCTGGGCTCCACGAATTAAAGAGATGAGATCCTCAGCCAAAGAAAGCATATGGGAGCTGGTGCTGGGCCTGTGAGAGGGGGCTTGGCAGGCACAGGTTTTGATGCTTTGGCTGCTGGCCTTAATAGACATAGCTGGAGGCTAGCGCTCCCCTAGCAGGGGTTGAAATATCCAGGGGATGGTGTCTGATAAATCCTGTGAAACAACAGAAGGTTGGATTTCAAGCCGTTTCTACCAGGTTAGAAGAGGCCTCGGTAGAAGGCATGTTATCGGCTGAAGAAACGTGGTTTTGCTTACGCGAATCCGAGGAAACGCCACCGTCAGTGTCAGTCGCTTGTTTTTTTTTTTTATTTATTTGATCGCGGCAGCGCGAAAACCGCCAAACCGCAGTGAGTGTCGCGTTTCTTTGCGTTTTTTTTATTTGCGTAGTCGGAGGATCCTCTGTTCGGCAAGTCCCGGTCTAAGCGTCCGCCCGGTTAAAGAAGCACAGGCTAGACAAGCTGCGTGGTCTGGGCCTAAACAATGTATGCAATAGGGTGGAAATCTTTATGAGGTATTTGTTTCCCACAAGATAAACAGTTATTAACTTTCTGACATCGGCTGAGGCAAGAAAGAGTCCCGTAGTAATCTCTGGATCTGACCGACCAAGAAAGACTGAGGAAAATGGTGTCGGCTGATGCCTTTGGAGTGCGACACCAGCCGAGGCCAGACCCAGACTTTGGAATCACCCAGCGAAGGGCTGCGGACAACCCATTTGTAAAGACTGCAGATGCATCCTTGAAGGACATCCTGGACTGCAGCAGTGTTTACATTCGAACATCTACATTTATGGTAGGTACAAAATTGTACTATGTTCATCGTGTTACACTGCTGCAATCATTACACTTGGGTGGAATCCCAAAGCTGAGGTAGGGAGGCTGGATCTATAAGGCATTAGGGGTGGCTATAAGGCCCTGCAGTACAGCAGTGGCGAAGCCTGCTCTGGATTTGGAGTATAAAGGCAAATGGTAATGTTTGGTGAAGGTATGCACAGAACTCCATGTTGCAGCTTCCAAAAAATATCCTTG
This sequence comes from Protopterus annectens, assembly GCF_019279795.1. Classification (NCBI taxonomy): domain Eukaryota; kingdom Metazoa; phylum Chordata; order Ceratodontiformes; family Protopteridae; genus Protopterus; species Protopterus annectens. The sequence goes on from NC_056746.1 coordinate 229,349,001, forward strand.
GTAGGTACTCCTCTGAGGTAGGCAGTTGAAATGTCTGTTGTCCTGGTGGAGTGAGATCTAATGCTGCTAGGTACAGGTTTCCCATGGTGGGTATAGCAGAAACATATACAGTGTCCTATCCATTTTGAAACGGTCTGCTTTGAAATGGCTTTTCCCTGTGCTCCTGCAGCGTATGCTACCAATAATTGCTCAGATTTTCTGAAAGCTTTGGTTTTGTCCAAGTAAAAGTGTAACTGCCTGTGAATGTCCAAAGAATGTAGTAGTCTCTCCCCTTTGTTCTGTGGTTTTGGATAAAAAGTTGGCAAGTGAATAGTTTGGTTTAGAGCCACACTTGATACCACCTTTGGCATAAACGTAGGGTTGGTTCTTAAGAACACCCTGTCCTGGTGGAAGATGAGGAAAGGTTCCACTGCCATTAGTGCCTGTAATTCTGAAACTCTTCGTGCTGATGTTATTGCCAGCAGCAGAGCAGTTTTCCAAGAAATGTATTTTAATTCTGCTCTGTTAGCTGGCTCAAAAGGAGATGATGTTAATTTTTCCAAAACAAAGTTGTAGGTCCCAGGTAGGTGCTCTACGGGGCGGTCTTATGTTTTTAGCCCCTCTGAGGTATTGTTTGAGCAAAGGATTAGAAAAAATTGGTGGATCCGTGTTGTAATGGGCAGAGATAGCTGAGGCATGGATCTTGATGGATGAAAAAAAAAGGCTCTTGTCCAGCATCTCAGTTAAGTATTGCAGTATCTCAGGAATGTTTGGAACTAGAGGGTCAAGGCTGTGCGCTTGGTTCCAGGCACAGAATCTCTTCCATTTGTCCGAGTATGCTTTCCTGGTGCTAGGCCTTCTGGCCTCCAGAATGACATCCATAACAGCTTTGGAGAGAGGCATTGCTTGCTTGACTAAGGAATTTTCCATGCAGCTAGGTTTAAGGTCTTTAGCTGGCTGTGAAATATCTGTCTGTTGTACTGTGTCAGCAACTGTGCAATTTGTGGTAAAATCCAGGGTGGTTCTTGTGTTAAGTTCTTTAGGATTGGGTACCAGTGTTGGCGTAGCCAGTCTGGTGCAATCCGGATAATTTTTGGCTCTTCCTGCCTGGCTTTTATGAGTACCTTTGGAAGGAGAGTTAAAGGTGGGAAAGCGTATACTTGTAGTTTTTTTCCAGCTGAATGAGAGGGCATCCACTTTCCACGCTTGTGGATGGTAGCTCCTTGTGCAGAATTTCTGTAAATGATAGTTCTTTGAGGTGGCAAACAGTTCTATGTCCGGGCTCCCCCATTTTTGTGTTATCATTCTGAATATTTGTGGGTTTAGTTCCCATTCGTGTGGGTCCATAATGTTTCTGCTTAGGTCGTCTGCCAGTGTGTTTTTCTCTCCTGGCAGTAATTGTGCTTGCAGATGAACTTGGTAGCTTAGAGCTGTGTTCCACAAGGTAATGGCTTGTCTGCAGAGGGGTTAGGAGTGTGTGCCCCCTTGCTTGTTTATGTACCACATAACTGTGGTGTTGTCTGTCTTTAGTAGTAATTGTCCTGGATGCAGTAGGTCCTTGAAAGCTATAATAGCATTTTGCACAGCTAGCATCCGTTTTTGATTGATGTGGAGATGTCTTTGCTCTGTGGGCCACTAGCCCTGGATACATTTTCCTGCCATGTGTGCTCCCCAGGCATAATCCGATGCATCTGTTGTCAGTGTCTGCCTGGCTGTGGGTTGAGTGAAAGACTGTCCCTTGTTGAGGTGACAAGCTTGTGCCCACCATCGAAACTCCTGTTGTAGGCAAGGAATTAGTGGTATAACTGTTTCCAAACTTTGAAAGTGTTGAGACCATATGCTCTTTAGGTACCATTGTAGTTTCCTCATATGCAGTCTGGCATATGGAATTAGTAGTATGCAGGATGCCATGTAGCCCAAGGCCTGCAGAATTTTTCTTGCAGGGAGTTCGGTCTTTGTTGCCATTAATTGAAAATATTGAGTCAGTTGTCCTTGCTTGTCTGGCGTGAGATAAGCCATCTGGGCCGTTGTGTTCAAGCTGGCATCCAGGAATATTATCTGTTGTGAGGGCACTAGTTTTGATTTCTTTTCGTTTACTGTGTACCCCAGGCAACTTAACTTTTTTACGTACGCCAGATGTTTTTAGTAGAATGTCCTTGCTCTCTGCTTGAATCAGGCAGTCATCCAGGTATGGGTAAATTTGAATTCCTTTTGCCTGAAAAATGCAATTACTGGTACCAGGCAATTTGTGAAGACCCTGGGCACAGTAGATAAGCCAAAGGGCAGTGCAGAGAATTGATAGTGCACTGAACCAGCAAGAAATCTGAGGTATCTTCTGCAATTTTGTCTGATAGGGACATGCAGGTATGCCTCTTTGAGGTCCAAAGTCATGAGCCAAGCTTTCTTGCCCAGCATGGGAAAAAGCTGCTGTAGTGTCAACATCTTGAATTTCAGAACATCCAGGTAAGTGTTTAGTGTAGAAAGGTCCAGAATGGGTCTCCAGGCTTTGTCTTTTCTGGGAACCAGAAAAAGTCTTGAATAAAATACTTGTTCTTGTTCTTGTGGTGGTACCTTTTGAATAGCTCTCATGTTCGTGAGTACTGTAATTTGTTTTTAAGCCTCTGCCCCTTGATTTGATGGCAGATTTGGCATTCCTTTTAACCTTGGCAAGGTGTGGAAATGGAATCTGTAACCTTGAGATACGATGTTGAGAACCCATTTGTCTTTGGTGATGCAATGCCAGTTGTAATAGAAAAGTGCCAGTTTTCCTCCTAAGGGGGCTGCCAAGAGACAGCTGTTTGGCAGCTGTAGTGGAAAGTCATTGAGGCTGTTTTTTATAAGGTTGAAGCCTGTCTTCCCCTTCTTTCTGGCCTGGTGTGCCCCATTGTCGAGGCCTGTAAGGACCTCGTGTCTGACCTCTACCTCTTGGACGTCTGTATCTGCCCCTTTGAGGTCTATCTGTGACTGGAAAGGACCAATTCTTTGTTGGCTAATTTCTGCTAAAACGAGGAGGCTGAACCTGTAAGAAGTCTTTTACCGTTTGCATAGATTTTGCTTATCCTCCATCTTCTTTAATACCTCCTCTGCCTTAACTCCAAACAACACATCCCGCTGCAAAGGTGCATTCAATAATTTGACCTTAACATGATCTGGTAATGTATGTTCTTTTAACCAAGCATGCCTTCTAATGACAGAGCCTGTAACTGCTGCTCTACAGGAGGCCTCTAAGGAATCAAACCGACATTGCAAAGTATGTTTTCCCACTTGTTCAGCTGCATGCAATAAATACTGCATTTCTTTTAAGTTATGAGGATCTGATTCTGGTAGCATATTTTGTTTCAACTGAGACATCAAAAATTGCTGATATTTTAGCATGTGAAACTGGCAATTCAAGGCTCTCATTGCTAAAGTTGCAGACGTATATACCTTTTTTCCCCATCTGTCTAATGCTCTGGAATCTCTGTCAGAGGGGACTGGGTTTTTTGCTGATGAGGCCTTAATCCCTTTGGGTCCCTGAGAAATTGTTTCAGGGTCAGCAACAGGGCTTTTGTACACAAACTTGTGAGCGTCAGGGACTCTGTAATATCTATCAGGCATAACTGGGGCTGGAGGTAAGGAGTCCGGGTTCAAACTGGATTCAGTGTACACATCATCCACAATGTCTAAAACTGGTGGAATAGCAAGGGGTCTGTGTTGGGGCAATAAAAGAAAGTCTCTGAGTCTTTTCTTGGATTCTGAGAAATCCTGGCCTTCCCAATGGAAATGCTCTCTCATGGTATGTAAGGTCTCCCCAAAGGAGTAATCCTCAGGCGGAGAGGCTGATGGAATTGATTCCTCAGCATCAGAATCCTCATAAGGGGGTAAAGAATATCCAAGGTCCGAGGAAGAGTCAGAGGAGAGGGACACCTAGTCAGAAGAATCATAGTCTGCATCCTGCCTGGGCCTTTTATCAGGAGGGGTATGGGACCCCCTGATCAAAGTGATCAGGTCCTCAGCCATTTTTAGCATCTGTTTCTTAGGCATGGAAGCCTGTCCTGGAGAGAGTTGTGTCTGTTTCTTTGATTTTAAGGGGGTCTTAGATTTAACAGAGGGTTTAATAGTTAACTGGGTAGGTCTGAAAACACCCTCTGTAGCTGTGGAATGCTCAGCTACTTCGGTTTCCCCTGTAGGATTAGGATCGGTAAACTGAAGGTCTTAGAGTGTCCGAAGGCCCAGCCAGCTCCACGTGGGAGTCAGAGGCGGTCTGTGGTTCTGTGGAAGCGGTCGTCAGGGGCTGCGTAGGTGCCTCGCTGAAAACCGGAGAACCGGCGGCCGGCCTAGAAGAGGCCTCGTCGTCCGTTTTGGGCCTCGGATGCCTGTCCTTGTCCTTTTTATGCACCGCGGTCATCGGAATTTCCAACGGCATGGTATAATTGAATTTTCTACCAAAATAATGTCGGGTAAAATCAAACAGACGTTTAATGGTGCGCTTGTTAAACCTAGCACAAAACCGACAACCAGTGACGTCGTGGTCAGGGCCTAGGCATGGAATACAAAAGGAGTGGAAATCCCTATGAGGTATTTGCTTCCCACAAGAAATACAGTTATTAACTTTAACTGACATCGGTTTGAGGCAAGAAAAAGTTTCCCCAACGGGGTACTTAGCTTTTTTAGAAGACTTCGGTTCTGGATTCGGAATGAAAATCTCAGGAGTCGGCCGACCGGCACTTGCGAACTGCTTCTGCTTCGGGCACCGTGCGGCAAGAAAGACTGGAGAAAATGGCGTCGGCTGCATCTTATATACCCCTGTCGCACTGACGTCAGGGAGGAGGCGACAGCAACCAACGCCGGACCAAGACTTTGGAACTCTGGCCAACTGCGGGACCGCCTGACGGCAGGATAACCCAAGTGTAATGACTGCAGCAGTGTAACACGATGAACTTCTGTAACTGTTCTCCATGTACTTTGTACAAAACCTGTATGAAGGCTCAGACTGAAAAGTGTTGTTGGGGTGTGGCTAAATCATGCGTTATGCTATTTAAGATGAATCCAAGGATACTGTCAGGATCAATAAATGCAGTATTTTTAGCTTCTGTTAGTACTTTTAGGACTTGGTCTTGTGCGACAGATGGAGGTGAGCCGGTTTCAGGTTGATCTTGAGTAACAGATGAAGGGGAGAGAAGGGTAAAGTTAGAGCTAAATTTATCAGCCAGTAGGTCTGGTATACCTTCAGCCTCAGTGTAGGTAACATTGTTCACAATCAGTTCAGTGCAGTACTGCTCTGTGCTTTTGAGATTGTGAACATAACTAAAAAAATGCCTTGTGATAGTCTTTGGCTTGGGTAGCTATTTAGCCTCAAACTTGGCTTTGGTGGATTTTATTAAGCTACTGTGTTGTTTATTTCAGCGACAAGGGCTCTAACATGCTGGGAATTACTCTTCCTACTTTTAGTCAACATTCTTTTCCTTTTATTACAAAGCTTGCTGGCACCATGATTCTACCATGTAGGTTTATTTCTGGGGTTTGCCCTACACTTGTTCTTACGAGGTACAGCTGCATCTGTTTATATGCTGGTACAGTGTGGTGGAGTGCATTTCTCTGCATTCAATGGAATTAACTGGGTTTGGTGTGGATTTGAAATACTTAGGAGGAGGAAGAGGTAGTTTGTCTTAAAAATTCTTAATTTCAGAAAACATCTTAATAATTCAGCCTGCTATACAGTGCAGTGTCTTGTATATAGCGTCATAATTAATAAAACTTAATAAAAGTAAGACAAAGAAGTTAAGGCAAGGAAGACACTTATTTCTTCTTAATTAAGATTTGTCTACCAGCACCCATTCAAAATACTGTTTACCCCTCATGCATACAAACCCATCCAGCTTTTGATCAAAATTCCTATACAAAATAAGCCATTTATATTTAAAATTCTGTTTCACATTTCCTTTCATTGCTCTTCCTTCTACTTGTTAAAACCTGAAGCTCTTGCTTAGTAGATGCATATTTTGATTTCCAGTGTTTTGCTATTATCTTTTTAGCCAACAGCAATACAACTCAAACAAATTTAAATTAAATTTTACTAAGACGAGATGTTCATCTTTACCCAGAAAATAAGAATCCACAATCAATTCTACCCAAGTCTGAAATAATTCATTTATAAGTTCTTGTCTCCCAATTTTAAAATTTGCTAATTTAAGACAGGCTAAAATAGCATGAAACTAGTCACCTCCATCTATTGTATTCTCTCTCTAACTTATTGCTTACTGCAGGGGAAATATTTTGTAGTTAGGCTGAGTACATTCTCAACACAGTCTTTTGTTAAACTGACCACAATGTTTGCAAATCTAAACCTATTTTATATAAAGCTAAGTAAACATTTAAGGTGATAATCTTAAGGAGGAATCTGCCACCAACAGGAGTAGCTGCTGGTTATGTTTTCTAGGGATGTCATTTCTTTCAAAAATGCCCCTAAAACAGGCACAAAACATCAAAAATCAGAAAGATTTAACAGTACTAATAAACCAAGGATATTTGATTGGTAAAAGATCTGGCGAGAAGACTGATGTATGCAGCTGCCTTAACTCAATTCACATAATGACTCTCTTGCAGCAATGACCCCGATGAACAGCATAAAGCACAGAATGAAGGGAAAACCGCACAATCACTATCCTAAGAAGACATTTTAAAAATAACAGAGGAAAATTGCATCAGACAGCCTGTTTTACCCTCCATCTTTTAAGGGTTAACACTGTTATGCACTAACAAAGGAGAGTGCTGGACAAATGTGTGCTGCATGATTGACCCTGGTCAACCCCTGGGCTATTCCCTCTACTAAGAAGTTAAATTCACCACTTATTTCTTAAGTTGAAGCAACTTTTTTTCAATTCAATTTTGAAAACTTAATAGGTAAGGGCGTCTTCTTCTTCATCAAAGGTGAGTGTAGTCCACTGAATGGTGAACTCTGGAAACTGAATATGACAGGTTCAGAGTCAGCATGGAAATGCCACAATGTAAAGCATTTTAACAATACAGGGCAAAGGAAAGTTTTGTATTTGAATGCTGCTGAAGTAAGACCTATTTTGGAGACCATAAAAAGTGAGCTGGTACATTTGACTATTGTTGCTTGACGTGCATATGAACAAGCTAAAGACTGCTGCTCCCAAAGATATGGCGTGCTTGCGCAAGCAACTGAAAACTACTTAACCAGCAAATGTATCGCCAGGGAGACTATCACTGAGTTGGTTTAACAGCTGGAGAAGATAAACATAAATTGACAAGGAATGTAATCATGAAAAGGAATTTTGAAGTGGTGAGGATTTTGTGAAGATGTGAAAAAGTGAAAAACAAGATGATAAACTAGGCTGGTTTTGTGAACTTCTCTTTGGGCACAGCACACATGAACTGCTTGCCATTATTTGAAAATGAATTCAAGCATGTTACAGCAAGGTTCATTTAGACTGAATTTTTTATTAGTTATGAAATGAGAAAATATTGTGAAAGGTGAAGCCAAGTAGCAGAAAGTTGTCTCTGGATGGCAGAACTATGTTTGCTGGTCAGTTATGTTGTGGTGACAAAACACCATTTGTGTTTAAATCAGCAAATGTGAACAAAGGAGAGTAAAAGCCAGATTGTCATTTCTGGCAATTCTGAATTTTTTTGGGTTGGTAAAGTAGGGAGTTTTGACAGTTACAGAAGAATCTGTTGGGAAGCTAAAAGAACTACCAGTTAAGAGTATGCAGACAAACCAAAGTGTTAAGGTGACTGCTCATTCAAGAAAACTGCAAATTTCAAAGGAATGCCAAATTCAAATGGGAAGAGAAGTCCCATGAACAGGATATTTGAATGTGAAGGGGTGCCAAGTTTCAATAACTATTACATGAACACTTTGCAAGGATGCCATGTGAAGGCGAAAAGTGACCTAAAAATATCTTATGTTGACTACCTGTGACAGCTGTAAAAGGATCAAATTTGGGTTAAGTGCTCACTTGCATGTATCTTGTTGAATGTATATATAGTTAAGACAGTTTGTATGGGAATTTGGGTTGATAACTAAATGGTGTGTTTAAAATAAGAGATATACGTGCCTACCATATGTTTAATATTAGTTAATAAAAACTAGTTAAAAATCAAGAGACTAAGAATAGATATAATTTGTAAGCTTAAACATGGTGAACTTCAGCTATATAAATGCACAAAGTGTCAAGGATTTTTTGTGGGTAACATTTTATTTCTAGGTACTTGGCACAAGCTTAAGATTTACTGTGTTGCATGTTTGACATCTGATCACAGTTGCCTAACTATGCTTATGTTACTATTTCCAAATGTTGAGATTTTTTTTGCCCAGATTTAAGTTAACCTGCTATAAACCTAGTTAATACTGGTAAACGCATACACAAAGTTTTAGTTGTATATGTTCACATGGAAAGCACAGTTGTGTAAAATCTTACCATAATAGTACATGTCCATCTCTTCACTGTTGCAGTATTCTTCACTCAAGTGATCTCCTGCCAAGGATAGGCCAATACCCAGCCAGTATACCAAAGCATTTAGATTTTATAGGTGCCATACGTCACACTTATGCTCCCCCTCAAGGGCATACAGGTGACATATACAAAAATACTCAGACCTGAATTTCCTCAAAATACCCCGCCAGGAAAATGTAGGACATGTGCATCCAGAAGAAAAAGGTTTAGAAGGGAAAGGAAGTGAGAGCCTCTCAGTTAACGGGGTAATAAAGGACAAGAACAAAAGCCACAATAGAGGGGGGAAGGTGGGAGGGACTGAATACTGCAACAGTGAAGAGAAGGACGTAAAAAGGTTATGCACTCACCATTACATTCCATCTTTGTTGTCTATTTTTATTCTTTCTCAACTAATGGATTTGGATCAGACTCTGCCACTTTTTCCAGCTTGTGGAACACAAACTCTCGAGCTCCTCCCTTACCTATAATGCACTTGTCCAACCTATAATATCTCAGATCTTGTTTGCTAACCTTTTAGCATATATAATACTTAAATAAAAAGAGACACAACAGTATCTGATGCTCAAATAAAGGAACACTGATTCTTTTGGCATCTTCTAATCATTTGCAGAAGTCAAATTGGTAGGAGGTTGGAGGGAAGGGAGTTGAGGAGGAATGCAAATGGACAACACAGATGGAACATTATGGGGAGTACATAACCTTTTTATCTGCTGTTGTCATTTTCATTCATTCCTCAACAAATGGGACAGAGTCCCCAGCTACCTAAATCACAGGAGGACTCTAAGGAACGATATTCCTAAGAATCGCTGAGACAAAGGCCGCTCTTCCCCTACAGACCAGATCCAATATGTAATGAGGAATAAAGGTATGAGGATTAGCTCAAGTTTCAGCTGCACAAATATCACCCAAGGAAGATCTGGAATAAAAATTATTTATTTATTTTATTTTATTTATTTGATATTTGTTGGCTGGGAAAGTCTGACTAGGACACAGCCTATTTTCGGTAGAGGCCTGGGGAGAAACGCTCCAGATGCATGTCTTTGGAATGTGGGAGGAAACGCTCCAGATGCAGGTCTTTGGAATGTGGAAGGAAACTGGAGTACCTGGAGGAAACCCACGTGAATGCAGGAAGGATATGCAGACTCCGCACAGAAGGCACTTCAGCTGTGAATCGAACCTGAGAACCTCTTGCTGTGAGGCGACAACATTAACCGCTGCACCACTGCACAGTTTCCAAAGACCTGGTGAAATGAGCCTTTAAAGGTTTTGACAAAGCTAAACCTAATTTTTTGTAAACAAAGGAAATACAATCAGTTAATCATTTGTCTAAAGTCACTTTAGTAGCTGGTTTGCCCAATTCTGAATCTGAAAAGGAGACAAATAATTGATCTGATTTCCTGAAAATTTTTGTCCTAAGTACATAAAAACATAACTGTCTGTGAACATCCAACAGATGTAACATATACTTTCCTTTGTTTGTGAAATTTGGAAAGAAAATTGGAAGGTTGATAATTTGATTGATACTGGATTCTGACACCACCTTAGGAAGAAAGATGGGCTGATTTGTAAGGATACCCCATCCTTATGAAAAATCAAATATGGATACCCCCATCCTTATGAAAAATCAAATAAGGAAGCTTAGAAGATACGGTTTGAAGTTCTGAGACTCTTCTAACAGAGGTAATGGCCATTAAAAAGACAGTCTTCCAAGTTAAAAATGTTAGTTCAGAATTGGCTGACAGTTCAAAGGGAGATTGGGTCAAACACTGTAAAACCAAGTTCAAATCAAATGGAGAGTGGGATCTTTAATAGGAGTTCTAAAAAAAAAGTTCCCCTTAAAAAGGACTTACAAAGTATGGAAAAAGCTAAAGACGAATTATTTACTGCAATATGAAAATTAGAAATTGCAGAAAGTTGTACTTCAGTAGTTGAAGAACTAGTACATTCAGTAAAGACCGTAGCTAAAAACAAAAGAACTTTAGGTACTGGTGCTGAAAAAGGATCAGTGTCATTTTGCTGTACCCAAACAACAAATCTTTTCCATTTACTTCTGTAAAGTTTTCTAGTGGAAGCTTTGTGGGAAGATAAAAGAATATGATGGATGGAGAAAGACAGCCTGGGCTGTCTATCAATGGAAGTGGAGAAGCCATGTGGCCAGTTTTAGGCCTATAATGTCTGGGTTTATCACATCTGTCAGGTGAGACAGGAGGTCTGAAACTGGATCCAGAATAAATAGCAGGCAAAACAAAGGAGGTCAAAGAAAGGGAAATCAAAGCTGATGAATCCAATAAGGAGCAATGAGGATGACTCTGCTCTTCAACTGAGTTGCTTTCTTAAGGAATTTGGGGATTAGAGGTACTGTGGGAAAGGCGTACAGGAGATGGGGGGGTAGTGGAAAAGAGTGTGTCTCGGTGATTCCCCCAGTGGGAGGATCAAAGCAAAGAACCTACTGCACTTGAGTGGAAATGCAAAGAGGTCGCTAGGTTGGCACCATCAAAGGAATATATATTTTCCACGACTTTCTTGTTGAGTGACCACTTGGGAGGCATTAGAATGGACCTGCTTAACTTGTCTGCTATCACACTAGATTTCCCTGGAATGTGCATTGCTATCAGAAATTGACTGGATGAGATCGCCTGTTGCCACGCTCTCAAGGCTTCTCAGCACAGGGGATAAGATTTGGTTCCACCTTGTTTGCTGATGTACCAAACCACTGACATATTGTCCTTCTGAATCGCAATGGTCCTACAGAGGATTGTGTCTTGGAAGGCCTGCAATGCTAGGAGGACAGCTCTCATTTCTACAACACTGACATGCATACTGGCCTCTTCAGAGGACCATGTGCCTTGGACCATCCTTCCTAGGACGGGCCCCTTCCCCACACCTAAAGAACTGGGATGAGGGAGAATGAAGGGATGACCTTGCATTATCTGATCAAAGCAAATCCACCAAAGGAGGTAATTTCTGCATGCCTGAGTTATTTTGATTTGGGTGGATAAAGGTTGGTGGAGAATAGACCACTGAGTAGCTAGGGTCCATTAAAGAAATCTCATGTGGCATCTTGCTAATGGACCCAAAACTATCCAAGCAGACACTGACCCAAATGCTTGAAGAATCAATTGAGCTGAGAGAAGAATTTTGAATGATCTTTTGACTTGGAATTATATGGTTTCTATCTTTGATAAAGGAAGGGAGACTGTCAAGGATACTGTGTTGAACAATGCTCCAATGAACTCCAATATTTGAGTCGGTTCTAGTTAAGATTTGTTGTGACTGAGAGTAATTCCCAGTTGACAGCACAACTGGAGTACATAATCTCGTGCTATAAAATGATGCCTGGTTAGAGTGGTTATGAGCCACTGTCACCTAAGTAAGGAAATACCCAGAATCCTTGCAGTCTCAAGTGAGCTGCCACTATTGCCATTTGATGAACATCCTGGGGGATGTGGTGAGACCATAGGGCAGAGCTTTGAATTGGTAATGACTGGCTCCCAGTCAGAGACATAGGTATCTTCTGAATCGTCTGTTCATTTTTATATGATAGTACAAGTCCCTAAGACCTGTTGAGCACATCCAGTCGTCCTTGTGCAGAAATGGCAAAATGCACTAAACTGTGACCATCCAAAACTTGGTGTACTGAATTGACTTGTTCAGAATGCAGGGATCCAAAATTGGACTCCAGCCCATTTTCTATGGCACTAAAAAGAATCTTGAGCAAGTTCTAGACTCTTTCTGTTATGGGGGGACCTCTTGGATAACTTTTTTTTTTTTAGCAGTTTTGTTATTTCTAGTACTGCTGCTTTCCTTTAACTGGGTGGAACATCAGGAATTTTGTTTATTGTTAAGAGGGGTGGGTAGGGAAAAGGGTATTATATAACTTGTGGAAATAATCCTCTACACCCATGAATCATTTGTAATCTCTAGCCGGCTCTCTGATGCACAGATAAACCACCAACTTCCTCCAGAAGTGGACAATCGGGCCTCCTTTCAGGAGTACTGGTAGGATCTCTCAGAGAAGGTAAGCTAGATCCTTGGTTTTGAGGGCTTTCTCTGCTGCATGGGCAGCATCGACCATCAGACTTCCACCCTCTGCCCCTGGGGGAACTATCTCCACGTGGATCTTGGAAGGGACCCAGGGACTTTCTGCACCACATTTTTCAACCACCTCGTTGATTGCTAGGAAAAGGTCCTTTAAGGAGTCAAAAAACACACACCCACAGCAGACAGGGTTTTGCCATCCTGCTCACACCTGGACAGTGTGTCTTTAACCTTGAGGCCAAATAAAGAACGTCTGTCAAAGGGAGAATTGATGAAGGAAGACTTGATGGGCTCAGCAAAATCACACAAGTGCATCCAGGCATGACTTCTAATGGAAATGCCTCACACTGCTGCCTTTGAGGTACCTTCAGCTGCATGCAAGATGAGCCTCATGGATGAATTTGAAATAGATCGCAGGGTAGCCAGCTGTAAGGCAATCAAGCTTTCTGCCTCAGAAGTAATGGTCCCAGACAGGGATTTGGTTAAGTTCTTTAATCAAATGTCTCTGAAGTGTCTGGTGAAGTTTGCCAAATAATTCGGCGATCAAAGTACAAAATTCACTTCTCGAATCTGTACAGTATCCTAGACTCCCTCTGTTAGGGGGATGAACTTTGTTCTGCAAGTGCATTTTTTGTGGCCACCGCTATGACCGTGGCATCAACTGGTACTCCCTTGCTCCAAAATTCCCTATCCTTGGGTGTTGCCAAAATCCTGTCTGGTCTATCGGAGATCAACTCAATGGAATCAGGTTCCTTCCGTGCCTGTCGAGAGACCAAATCAATGAGCTCATCAACAGGCAGAGTTACCCAAGAGGCAGATGGGCCAGCTCCAAAGGCTTCCAGGAATACTGATTCCTCTTGGGAAGGATGGTCAGTAGACCAGCCACCCCTTTGCTTGAGGATCTCTAGTATGTCTCTAAAGCATATGTCATCAGGTGGTGATTTTGGGGACCCTTCCCCCTCATCGAAATCAGTATTCTCTGTGACAAACTCTTGATGAGAGTTTAAGTGCCTTCTTTTGCCCTTTCTCTTCCTAGGAACTTCTTTGGCAGATGTTCTGGAGAAGTATCGGAAGATATCTATACACCCTGATGGGTATCCTGGAGACTTCTGGCTGGCTGTCCCTGTGTTGCAGGAAGTTGAGGCTCAAAGCCCAAAGACCACTGGGTCTGGGAAGTAGAAGCACAGGAGGGTGGCTATGTCCCTTTTCTTGGAGCAAGGAAAACTCTCTCCACTACCTCAAAAGCAGAATGCCTCAGGGAGAAAGAGACTGATGGTTCTGAGAAGATATGATTCCAGGCCATCATCTCCTTCCAACCCAAAGACAAACCAAGCAGCAGTCAGAGCTGAGCTGTGCAGCAATAAGGCTCCAAGGACAGACATGGCTCAGACAACCTCAGAGTCAACTCCACTACCCCATGATCAGGTGCCAATGCTACAACTCCGAGAGTTGTCCAGCTCCGACATCCATCGGAGCCGGCCCACTCAGAGACGGTACTGGTGTAGAAGATACAATGATCTTCGGATCCAATATGGATGGATCCAGGATCCTTAGATCCAACTGTTCCGAATCCATAGTTCAGATCAGAAAAGGAGACAAAATCGACAGGGTAGTACTCACAAAGGTCTCTGGACCTAATGAGGTAGGAGTCAGGAGAACCCCCATTTGAATTTGCATTGAGAGGAATTTTCTCATCATCCTGTCCACATCTACTTCAGTCAGACTTCTGGAGGAACAAGAAGCAGCAGCTAATAAAGAAGTCCTAGAGTGATGACACCTTTCCTGAAAAGGAAATGGGAGAAGAGAGGACACTGGATCCAGGGTTGGAGGAGAACAGATCCGTGGTGACCTATCTGTATGCTTCTTAGGATCTGAGGGGGTAAGATCCAAAGTTTTTGTTTTTGGATCCAAAGTAGTCGGACTGAGAGATTTTGTTTTTGGATACGAACAGGTCAGATGCGAAGGTTTTGAAATTTTAAGAAGTGGTTCCAAACCCAGTGCTGAGGAACTTTTAGGATCCTGGGAATGCTTTTTAGCCTCTTTTCTGTCGTGTCTTTTAGGAGTCTGAGCCCCAGATGTTGTATCAGAAGATTCTTAAAGAAGTAATGCTCTCAAAATTAGTTTATTTCTCTGATCAGTAGGGGCTCTAGGATTGAAGACCTTACAAATATCACAGGCAGAATTCAAGTGGACTGGGCCTAAACAATAAACACACAAGAGTGTGCATCAGATAGTGGAATTCTATGGCCACAGGCTATACATTTTTTAAAAACAGAGTGTTTTTCAGTCATATCTTATCTAGAAAAAAGGTGAGAAAAGAGAACATTTTTATTGTAAAGAAACAGTATTATCAACAATGACAACAGAAAAAAATACCTTAAAGGTACAAGGGAGAAAAAAAGAAAAGGGAAAATACTAACTATGGTATTGTAGAAATACACTAAAAAGTGTAGAAATGGCAAGAGAGGATACATAGAAAAACGTTTACTAAAAAAAGAGGTAAAAAGATAAAGAAATTTCTACTTTTACTCACAAAAAACCTACTACTGCTTGAGAGCGGACAGTGACCACATCCGTACGCGAAGGCAGCACACAAGATTGGAGATATGGCAGGGGACTAGTGCATTATGGATAAGGGAGGAGTGAGAATTTCAGTGTTCAACAAGCTGGAAAAAGTGTCCAGTCAGATCCGAACCCATTTGTTGAGGAATGAATAAAAATGACAACATCAGAGCTACTGTTATGGTAAAATATTACAGAACTGTGCTATGTCATTCTACATCACTGTTGCAGTACTCTTCACTGAAGAGAGAGTAGAATAGCTAAGATGACTGCCAAGAGAAAGGCTCAGAAGAGTCCTTTACAAAACCCATGCAGAACAGCCCTAGCACAACCCACCCTGGTCCTGGAAATAATATCATATTTGTAATGCTTAGTAAAAGTACGAACAGAGGACCAAGCAGGGTGGCTCGTCCTATGGGACTGCAGTCCCCCAGCTGAAAATGAAAAACATAAACTTAATAAGGAAAATAAAACAAACACTCCCGGAATGGACTCCACGCATACTTTTGAGCATTCCCGGAACTCGCACACATGCCCGGAACTAATCTGGACTGAGTTAAGAGCAGCCTGCATTAGACAGAATGTTGCAGACTGCAGAAATGCCCAGACATCTGTGTGGTTAGACCCGCACAGACTGGAAGGGGACTGGACTGCAACGTCTGCAGGCTGGATATCCAGCTTGCTCTCGCAGGAATGTTTTCATCACAGGAGCTGGCAGAAAGCTGGGAGCAACGTTATGGGACTTACCTTCAAGGAGCTAAGCCTTTCAACAGGTACGTATAGTGTGTGTGTGGTGTGTGTGTGTGTGTGTGTGTGTGTGTCTGTGTGTGTGTGTCTGTGTGTGTGTGTGTGTGTGTGTGTGTGTGTGTGTGTGTTTTGAGTAACTTTTAAAACAGGTGGTGCATTTTATTCACTTCCTGCAGCCAAAAGAGGGGACAAAGTTGGAGCTCTGCTACTCTCTCCATTCTTTTGCCTCGAAAATAAACCCGCAACTCGATTTAGGACACTTTTCAAAACTGCTGGTTTTCGCAGTTCGGAGTTTCTCTTGTCAGTTGCTCGGTCTAGTACACTGCATGCACATATCTGAAATAGTCGTTCAACATCAAACACTTAACAAGCACAGTGGACGCAAGATTACTGCCCTCACGGTTCTGTGCAGACACATTCTGTGCAGACACATGGGAGGCAGTTAATAAATCATTGTGAAGCGATCCAGCGACTTTAGGAATCTGAACCTTTGGAAGTTTGATCTTACATTGTATTACTAAAGGAGGTTTTGTTTGTGTCCTGGACTACGTACAACTGTCATAATTCAGTGTAGGAGTAGTCAGTTCACCCATCCTTACTTCAGGATGGTGGTAGTGGGTGGGGTGGGGGGCAGAGAAGGAGGGGTATTAGGGCTTGTGTGCGCTGATTAGACATTTACAGTTTTTTGATACAAGCCAGGCCACCATAACTAGATAGATGTTTTTTTTATGAACAACCAGGGTTGACACTTTTAACTTGCTTGATTTCAGAGAAACACATATACAAGGGTTTCATCTAATAAAGGTAAAGACTTTTAATTACAGTACGCAATGAAGGTTAATGCGCCATCACATTGATGCATGCTGATTTTAATTTCCTGTCACTGGTAAACATCCTCTTTAGTTTCCATGTAACCAATGGCAGATATTAACACAGTAACACATATTGTTTCCTAGTCGAGCTCATATAGATACATGTTCTTGTCAATATTTGCAACAACATAAAATAGAACTAATGGAAAGCAGTTGTTTTAAACCCACGTACCTTGCCTCATTGGGTAACTTGTGTATGATGTATACTATGTTAAGGAATTCAATTTGGTCTCTTTTAATGTAAGACAGTATTAACCCTTGGAGCTATAGATATTAAGTCATATCAGTTACTGTAGTTAGTGAAACGTTGTTCCTGTTTCTTGGCAGTACACCTACACACAGTAGCTATCACACTTACACTCAACCCCTAAGCTAATGAGCAAAGCCTGCAAAACTGGATTGGAGTGGTGGACTGCTATGCTAGCAGTCAGGAATAGCTTCAAAAGAATAAAATAAATACCAATAACTGATTCCCTTTGCATGGACATTATTATGCATTTTGCAGTGATAATTACTTTTGCAAATGCTCAAGAACTGTTGATCCTCTAACAATATAGAAGACATTTCTTTATGTTTCTGTTTATGTACTTGTAGCTGGCAGTAAAATCAAGTGACTTTTTTTCTGTAAGCATATGCATTTTTTTGTTTATCATGAATTATTCACCTTACTGGCAACTGATTTTTGATGTATGCATTTAATGAATACATTGTATGTTTTTATCATTATAGATTTTAATTGTATTGAATTTACTGGTTTGGTTATAATACTTTCTAATTTTAATTTCTGTTACTGATAAGATAATGAAGTTATACTAAGTCATTCATGGCAAGATGTAGCCCCCACCTAGCCTCCTGCCTTTTAGAATTCTTTTTTTCTGTTACTTTAATGGAAGTTCATGATTTGGTTGTCATGGGTTTACGAGGAAATGAGCAAGTTACAAGTTAATGAAACAAATAATGCATCTGACTTGTTTTTATTTTACTTTGTTTTTACAGATTTTTGGTTATTACATGTTAATGGATAAGTTATTTTGTATTTTTGTTTACATGTTTATATGTGCTGTAGACCCATACTATATTTGTTAATGTGCATATCTGAATGTGATAGTTAGCTTCTATATCACTGCTATACAGAATTTTTTTCCATGAAGTGGGTGTTTATATACTGGATATCAATCACAAGGAATGGGTGATGCTAGCACTCTACATCCTGATGAGGCAGTCTCTTTCTGTGAGGAGTGGATGGTTGTGGGTGGTGTGTGTGCATGTGTCTGAAAGTGCCCTAGATAAATTTAAGTGGTGGCTAAAGAGACTCAGCAACAGTAGTGGGTAGAGCATAACTCAGACTCAAACCATGTAACTTGGGTGCAGGTAGCAAAAGCCTGAATTCTCTACCCACCATCAGTTGTGAAAACTGCTCAAAATGTTGTCTCTTATTATTGTTCTGCTCTGTTCCTCATAAAATCTGTGGTTTTCTGGATTTAATTCACTAAATAATGACAGGCATTTGAATTTCAGACTTCATATTCTTCAGAAAGTACATAGCAACACAAAACCTTTTACTCTAGCAATTTTTTAAAGTTTATAAGACCAATATTTGAAATGTGTCCCTATTTTTGGGGCTGTATTCCCCACATTATTGGCTTTGTCCAGGTGTTTTGTGCTAAGAGGTTGGGAGCTATGGTGAGAACTGAATTTGCTGAATATGTTTGGGGGCTGTATTCCCCTATTATTAGCTTTGTCCAGGTGTTTTGTGCTAAGAGGTTGAGAGCTATGGTGAGAACTGAATTCACTAAATTATAGCCATTTAAGTTTCAGTCTTCCCATGGTTCAAGAAACAGTTGATTTGGCATAGTAGTATTTGCTCTGACTGTCATGCACAGAGTCCTGTGTTCAACACCTGGCAGTGAAATGTATGGTAGTAATGCAATATTTTATTCTAGCAACTTTCCAAGATTATGCAAGCAATATTTAAAATGTGTCCCTGGTTTTTGGGCTTTGGCTTTTTCCAGATTTTTTGTGCTGCAAAGTTGAAAGATACAGTTGAGTGTCAAGTGGATTTTACAAGGAGCTGAGAGCTTCAGGGGAAGATAAGTTTAGTGCTGCTTAGGCTGAGTCTGCTTGCATTATTAATAGTACAACAGGTAGTGTATTTGCTTTTGGTGTAGAAGGCTGTGGGTTCGACTCCCACATTATGTACATACATTACTGTACTGTGTTGTACTTTTAAAGGGGGTGGATGCTGCAGTCCTGATGAAGTCCTCTTTGGCGGACATATCTAGTAATTGTGAACCTGTTATCAATTTGCCATCCATTCCCTATTGCAATATTACTAGCTTATCATTTTTTAATATAAAATACGCAATTTATTCCTCGAGGGCAACAGGCACTTTATTTGTAGATGAAACAATGAAATATAATGTTGTTTGCTAGCAGCGATCTCTTTATTAGTTACAGATCTCTTTAATGTGGAATTGTTCAGATGACTTTTACTTCTGGAGAGATTGTGCATATTTACTGATACTGGTGGACTGCAGACATTTGAGTAGACTTTTATGATGGCAATGTTCTGAATTGGTCAGTTTTGTCATTGTTGGTGAATGCATTAAAACACCCTCTAACAACTGTACTGTATAGGAATATAACTTAATACAATCAGGAAGGTGTATCAAAGAACACATGTATGTTTCCTGTGCAAGGGGCCTATGATTTGAAAACAGCCCAAAGTTAATCTTTATCTCCTACTGGCCAGATGTATTTTCTTTGAATGTGGGTTTCAATGCTGTTTTGATGAATGTGAGTTTCAAGGGCAGAGACGTTTTAATGCTAAGTCTGTTTTCGTTGTGAGACTGCATTGCTTTGTTTAGCAGATGTCTTACTGCTTGTGCTGCAAAATGTAAAATAAAACTTTTAAATGAAATCCATATCATCAGTGAAGTAAAGCAGTATGCACATTACAGTGTTTATGGTAAATGGGGCCAAACTCAAAGACAGCCCTGGCTGAACTATACCTCTCAACTGTACAGATATTTGCAGAATGAATAGATTTTTACTTCTTATTTTTGGTTTGTTCCTCATAAAATTTGTGGTTTTCTGGCAAATCATTTTGGAATGAAGTCACTAAATAATGACAGACATTGAGTTTCAGACTTCATACCCTTCAGAAAAATGCAAGCTAAAGCAAGACCTGTTATTCTGTCAACTGTCTAAGTTTATACAAGAGCACTTTTTAGTACTGTTTGTTTGTTCCCCCCAATATATTTGGCCTTGTCCAGATTTCCTGCATTAAGAGGTTGAGAGGTACAAGCAAACAAATTGCTTTAAAGAATTAGGTATATCCAAACCTTTGAACTGTCCCCAATTTTGGCTCAAAGTGTTGCTCTCCCCATAATAATCCCTCTGCAAAATGGCAAATTTGGAAGAAATTGTGGAAGGTTTATAATTAATAAGTAATTGTAATGATCAGAGTTATTGATTACTTTTAATTTCAGAAATGCATGTATATTCTCTTATTTTGCCAGCTGCTCAAGTTAACAGTACTAATATAAAAAAAAAGTGTCCCTTCTTTGACAGGTTTCCAGCTGTATTGTGTGGCCAGTTTATATTTTTGCATCACATTTTTGGTCCATCTTTCATAAAATTGTGTTTTTCTGGCAAATTAGTGGCAATTATTAAAGACTGAAGTTAGAAAATGACAGACATTTGAGTTTCATACTAATGCAAGAGCTACTATTCTATTTTATTTTTAATTATCTTTCTAAGTTTATAAGAGCAGTATTTAAAATTGTCCTTATTTTTGGGCCTTTGGTTTTGCCCAGATTTCTTGCTCTGAGGTTGAGAGGTATGACAAATGTGACAGGACCATCACAGTCAGCCAGAGACATTTCAAATTGTGACATACTTGTTGTACCTCACTCCCCCATGTAGTGACTCTGGATGTATCCAAGTAAGGCAAGGATCAGTTATGCAGTGTAAGTGTGCAAGTATCCCCCCATCCAAGGTAGGCACAAGTACTACAATGGCTTTTCATCTGTCCTTGATTTTGCAGAATGTTCTGGCTTTCTGTCATATTTTTTAACTGTTTATTTATGCTTCTTATTCAGAAAATGCATGTTGCTGCAGTACCTGTTGGTCTGTGTTTAACTAGCAATGCTTTAATGACCATCAGTTAAGCTTATCTGAGATTGTAAGATGCAAGTAAGCTTTAATAAGCATATTGTTAAAGAATTACCGACATTGAAAGCCTTTCTGTTGTTGTCATGCAGAGAATATTTACATAACTAGATAGCGTATAAGCCTTGGGTACTGAAATGCATATGACAGTATATGTAATAAAGGACAGGATTACATTATTTTAAGAAGCTCATTACATTTATTGGAGACTTGCAGTCATCTTTGCAGGCTTTACCTGTAAACTAAACAGAATGCCAAACATTTGTGGTCCATAACCTGTGCAGTAATCCTTTAAGCAATTTATCTTGAGCTTGTTTCTTGTTTGCTGTTCATTTTTTACTTTGATCATGTTTCCCCATGAAACAAGTAGATAGCTGTTAGTCAGCAGGTCTTTTTTGGATATGAAACATTTTTTTACAAGTGAGGGTATTACAGCGATTGCTACTTTCAGCATGTTACTTGGTACTTTTATAAAACTGAATATAAATTATAACTAGAACTGCACTGCAAAGAGATGTGGTTTGAGTTGAGTGCTGCTTTTTTAATACTTGATTTTGACTGGCATTCCAGTAATGTATTTAAAAACTAATTTATTTTTTCAAGCCTCACAACCTTTTTGTTTCCATCTAGATATTAAGTAAGCTGTCATGTAGTCGATGCACTGAAATATTTTTTTCTTCTACACTTCATATTGTTTTGATTGGACTCTCATAATTATGGTTTGGCACCCAGGGTAGCGTATTTAATTAAAGTCCCAGTTTTTGCAGTTTTCAGCATAGCTCCACCCATTTCAATATGGGCCAAACCTCTTCCCATTGGTCCCACCCATTCAGCTGTCTCCTGCAGCCCCCCTTTGATATGAAGTCACCAGCCGCCACTGGGACAAAGCAGCAGTTTTAACGAAGAAACTGGTGTCCAAACCCTTGAAAAAGGCAGAAGAGGAGGCAATCACCCTAACAAAATGTACCTTTACAGATGAAGAAAGACATTTACCATGAAAGGAATAACAAAAGGAAATGGCTGTAAAAATCCAAGAGGAGAAGGATTGCTTGGTAACAGCTAAAACCAAAGTCCTCGGATGAAAATATAACAAAAAGTTGCACAGATTTGCAAATAACCTTTTTTTATCCAAATGACATCTGAACTGTATATGTACGTCCAAGGTGTGGCAAACCTTCTCACTAGCAGATAGAGGAGAAGGAAAGAAGTTGAATACACTGATTAAGGGACAATTCATTAACCATACTGGGCATAAACGTAGTATTACTATGAAGAGGCAACCCTGTTTCTGTGAAAAATTAAAAAGGAGGAATGGCCATAAGATCCTGACTCTCAGACACTCTCTCAATGGAAGTACAAGCCAACAGCAGAACAGTTTTTCTCAAGTACAAAGTTGCAAGGAAGCTGAACTAACAAGTTCAAAAGGAGCCTGAGTCAATTTTTCAACAACAAAACTGAGGTCTCAGGAAGGAGGAATAGGCTTTCTCAGGGGCCTGACATGAAGGACTCTTCAGAAATTGTTTGAACTGAGAGGCCAAAGGAGGCTTCAAGGGCAGACAAGCACAGACAGTTGACAGGTAAGCTTTAACTGAAGAAAATGCCAAGCCAGCATGGAGCAGATCACACAAATAAGACAGAACCAGAGAAATCCCCACTGAGAAGGGATCCTGATGGTGAGAGAGGCTCCAAACAGAAAATGTTTTCCATTTAGACACATAAAATTCTCTGGTTGTGGGTTTTATAGCCTCCTGTAGGACCTGAAACACATCCTCAGGAAAGAGGTGCCTAAAAGGGATTAAAACCCTATCACCCAGAGTATCATCTGAAGAGTGGGCAGGTGAGGATGGATAATGATCCTTTGCCTTGTGTGAGAAGATCCACCCAGTGAGGTAATTTGTGGCAATTACCCCTTGTCAGATGAAAGAGAAGGGGAACCAGTGCTGTCTGGGCCAAAAGGGATTCTCCACCAAGATTTTGGGAGAGTCCTGCTTGATCTTGTGCAGAACTCTTGGCAGCAGAGGAATGGGAGGAAAGGAATAAAGATACATTCCCTTCAAAGGATAAGACAGGGCATGCACTTTCCAGGTCAGAGGACTTGGTACTTACAAACAGAATACAGCAGATGTTGGTTCAGAAGGGGGGGGGGGATCTACCCGAGGAAAACCCCACTGATGGGCTATGTCCACAAACACATCTATGTGAAGCATCCATTCATGAGCCTGTGTTCTGGAACTGCTCAAAGTCTGCCACTAGACTGCGTTCTGAAGGAATGTAAACTGCCTGAAAAGTTAAATGATAACTAATAGCCAGATCTCAGGCCTGAACAGCTAGCCTGTAAAAGAGATAAGACCTCATACTCCTGCTTGTTGATGTACCACATCATTGTGGTATGTCTGTAAAGACTTTCAGGGGGTCAGGGAGAAAAAGGGAATGAAAAGCCTGTAGAGCCAGAAGCAGAGCATTCATCTCTATTACACTGATAAGGTCTGACCTCTGATGAAGAGGCTAGAGACTCAGACCATTCACAGGGGCAAAAGAAGCACCCCCGCCCCAGGTCTGAGACATCCATGAACAGTTCTTAGGAAGGAACTGGAGCATGAAAGGGCAGTGCTACACTGAAAGACATTTGCTGAATCCACTACTGCAGCTTGAGTTTGAGACGAGGGAGTAAAGAAACGGGGAACTCCAGGGGGTGGCAATGTTGATGCCACACCAATTTGAGGTACCAATGAAGCTTCTCATATACAGCCTGGCAAGAGGGAGCATGGAAATGGTGAAGGCCATAAAACCCCTGGATCCTAGAAATTCTCTGGCCATGACAGAGGATAGAGAAAGACGAAACTGGAAGAAGGATGTCAAAGACAAAACCTTGGGAGCAGGAAGACAGGCCAACAAGGAAATAGTCTGAATCCTGCAACCGAGAAAAATCTGATCTTGGGAGGGCATAAGCACAGACTGGGCATAAGTACAGACGTCTTCAGATTGACGGCGAGCCCCATACTTTGTAAAAGACAAAAGGTAAAGTGAAGATCTTGTAGAAGACTGCTGGGAGGAGGAGCCTGTACAAGAAGGTTGTCTATATAAGGGAATATTTGTATCCCTCAAAGCCTGCAAAAGGCAATGACAGAAGCGAGGCATTTGCTGAATACACTTGGGGCAATAGAAAGGCCAAAGGGCAAAGCAGAGAAACTTCCGTTGGGTACACTTATCATAAATGTAGATGTTCGAGTCTATTCACTGTTGCAGTCCTGATTTCAGGGATTTCTTACCATGTAAGCCCTTGGCCAGCCCAATTACAGGAGTAAAAATATCCCTTATCCATAGGATGGTGGACATCCTACCCAACATCAGTAAGCTTGAGTATATAAGGAACCAGCCAACTCCATATCATCAGTTTTTTCTTGTCCCCTAGAAAATAGGAGCTCCCAGGATGAACAATAAGCAAGAGTTTAAGACATAAACTAAGCCAGGCAGGGAAACACCCAGGGGATCCACTGTCTTGGGAAGAAGATAGAAGCAGACTACTACTGTAGGCAAAGAGAGAAGGAGGGAGAGAAAGAAGACTACAACAGTGAATACATTCAAACATTTGCATTTATGCTAAGTGTACACAACTGTATTATGTTCTTTGTGTTTCACTGCTGCAGTCTTGACTTGTGAGATGATTCCCAAAGCTGAGATGAAGGTGGGAGGATGGAAGGAAGATTATGGAGAGGAGAGGATGGCCTGCAGGATGGTAGTGGCAAATTCTGCTCTAGAACTGGAAAAGGCTGATAAGTGGTAGTGTTTAGTAAAAATATGCACAGATGACCAGGTAGCAACTTCCAAAATGTCTTTGGTAGGGACTCCCTTTAGGAAGGCAGCATAGGCAGCAGTGGCCCTAGTAAAGATAGTCCTTATAGCTTCAGGTGTTTTTTTACCATGATTGCTGTAGGAAAAGGAAATACAGTGAGATATCCACTTGAAAATAGTCTGTTTGGAAACTGGCTTCCCTTCAGAGCCAGTGGCAAAGGACAATATACAAAAGCAACCAGGCAACGAGACTTCCAATACAGTGAAAATGGTTTACTGATAATCCACTAAAATCCAAATGTTAAGCGCTTTCATCTAATAAGATAAGACTTCGTCAGAATATTTTTTTAAAATCCTGTGATTAATATATACTCTCTGCTTGTCACATGATCAGTTTAAACCTTTAAAGAAACATTGTATCCAAATATTGCCTTCAAGCCATATGTGCTTAAATCAGATATTAGAGAGATAATTATCATTAACATGATCCAACTTCTTGTGATGCATTTACAACTCTATCAGGGAGTAAACCAACCAGGCTTACTTTTCGTAGGCTTTCATTTTTAATAAACCTGTGATTGATATTATGTCATTGAGACCTGGTGTTCCCGTTGTTCAAAAATTATGGTCTGGGGACCCTCTCTTGGGTTTTGCTCCACCTTCTCAAGGATAGTAAATAAGAAGTTGTGGTTTGTATTTTTGGATATGTATTTATATAGGGCACTGCTGTTTTTTTTCATTACTTTATAGGTCTGCTCATATATATGCTGTTTAAGCTTCCACTCATTTTTTTCCCAATATAAAATACTGAGCGTTGACTACATAGGGTGATATATATGACTCCGTGTGCATAACAATTATAACGCTCCTTTACTTTTTTCTTCTTACTGCTCACATAAATGATGTCACCTTGTTTTACATACTGACACTGGCCACATGTTCCACATTTTGCCATTTTACCAGAATCCTTTTTATAGCCATATGGTGTATTATCAAATAATTTTTGAAACTGTTACCAAGTTTATATACAATCCTTGGCCGGGCACCAAGTTTCTCATAGATATCTCTATCATTCAATATATGCTGCCAGGTTTTTTGTCAAAATATTGGCAATACGCTATTGACTATATGTGTTAAAAGTGGTAATAAAAGAATGTATGATCTGGGTATTAACCTAATCATTGCCATCCATATTTTTATCATTCAGTTCTGTCATAGGACTATTGAATTGTAGCACACTATTGGTTGTAACCACTGAAGAACTTTCAGTAGTACTGTTCATGCCAAGTAAGGGGACACGTACACCTGCTTTTCTTTTGTGAATGACCTTTCTCTTAATAGATTGCATCATGATGGTGGGATAACCTCTAGTTTGAAACATTTCACCAAGCATGTTGCATTTGTAAACAAATTCCTCAAAAATGGATACCATTCTAGCAGCCTTTACAAATTGGCCTTTTACCACAGCCTATTTTTGATGGTAAGGGTGACTGCTGCTGTAATGTAGGAAGGTATTGGAATACATTGGCTTCCTATATATACTTGATGTCAGAGTATTGCGCATATGATCTTTTGATAATATGACATCAAAATATGCGATGGTATCTTGGCTGATCATTAGTAAATTTGAGGAATACAGTAGTGTTGCTAATATACTGAATGAATGCCTCTATGCTTTAAGTTGGACCCTGACCATTCAACGAATATGTCGTCCATGTACTGGATATACATTTTGAAGGAGCTGCTAAATAAACTACTGAAGAGATAAATTCCCACAACCATGCTAATGTCAGCAAAAAGTGGTCCACAAGCTGCACCCATCACAATGCCAGACTTTTGATTAAAGTATTGTTCTTCATAAAATATATAATTATTGTCAAGGACAAACTCGACCAATAAACTCATTGTATTAATTTTGTCTTGGTCCAGATGCATATTACCAAGATAATCAGTAAACCACTTAATATCATGGGGAATGCAGCTTAAAATATCTTTAATGTCAATGGTTATAAATACTGTACACTCTTGGTATTTCCTTACTAAATGCCAACAGTTGGACAAATTTATGAATACAGTATTCATAAACCACATTGGGCATAAAAGATGGGTTAGTCCTGAAGGAAAAGGGCAGTTTTCCAAGTTAAAAATTTTTAAGTCAGCAGAAGCTGCCATTTCAAAGGGGGGGTAGGATTATTATTTCCAGAACAAAATTGAGGTCCCATGTAGGTGTGGGTTTCCTGCTGGGGGGTCTGATGTGGATCATTCCCCTAAGGAAGTGTTTCAGCAAGGAGTGTGAAAAGATAGGAGGAAGAATAGAGATGTGGGCTGAAATGGCAGAGGTGTGAATTTTGATGGAAGAAAAGAATAGGCTTCTGTCAACCTGGGTAGCCAGGTAATCTAAAATAGCAGAGATACTGGATGAATTAGGATTGAGGCCTTTCTGCTGGAACAAATGGAGAATCACTTCCACTTTGCCGAGTATGATTTCCAAGTATTAGGCCTTCTGGCCTCTCTATGAATGTCTTGAACTTGTTTGCTCAGGGCATGCTCAGAGGTGGATGCTGGAGGATTATCCAGTTTGAGAGTCTGCATATTGAAATGGACAAACCACCCCTTGTCCTTAATCAGAAGGTCCACTCTATGAGGTAACTGGCATGGACTTTGGTTGGTTAAACTTAGTAGCAGAGGTTACCAGTTTTGCCTGGGCCAGTCTTATGCTATCAGAATGACTCTTGGGCCCTTTTCCCAGTTATTTAGGAGGGTCTGAAGAAGAGGAGGTGGGGAGGGGGGTAGACGAATAAAGGAAAAGATGGGCCCAAGGGAAGGAGAAAGCATCCGTCTTCCAGGCTGTCAGCAGTTTGCTCCTGGAACAGAATCTTTTTAGTTAAGCATTTTCTTTGGCGGCAAAGAGGTCTATCTGTGGGGTTCCCCATTCCTGGACTACGCTGAGAAACATTTCCCAATGCAGATGCCATTCATGAGGATCCATCAAGTTCCTGCTGAGGTGATCTGCTGGAGTGTTTTGAAGCCCTGGAAGGTACTGTGCCATGAGGTTCAACTCCAGAGAGTGAGCTGTCTCCCAGATCTGCATAAAGTACAGTTTTGTACCTACCATAAATGTAGATGTTCGAGGATCCACATTGCTGCAGTCCTAACTATTGGGTAGTCCGCTGTCCAGTCGGCCCGAATACCAAAGTATATGGCTGACGTCGGTCACGGCGCATTAGACTGACGTCAGTACGTCAGGGTACTAATGCGCATGACCGACGTCATATCCTCAGTCTTTTCTTGCCCCAGATGTCAGAAGACCCTAAAAAGACAAGGCCAAAACCAAAAACACCAAACATACCTGCACCAAAAATATATACAATATATACAAAGGTACCAGAATATAACCTCAGCTACACAACCACCCCTAAACACAGAGGGTGAGGAGGGAGGGTAAATTGGACTGCAGCAATGTGGATCCTCGAACATCTACATTTATGGTAGGTACAAAACTGTACTATGTTCTTCATTCCACATTGCTGCAGTCCTAAGTAGAATCCCAAAGCAGAGGTAAGGGAGGCTGGCAAATCATAAGGAAGTAGGAGCTGATAATATGCCTTGCAAAATAGCTGTGGCAAAACCAGCCCTAGACTTAGAATAGAGAGGAAGGTGGTAATGCTTAGAGAAAGTATGCACTGAACTCCAAGTAGCTGCTTCCAGAATATCCTTAGTTGCCACCCCCCTTAGAAATGCTGTTGAAGTGGCAGTAGCCCTAGTGGAATGAGGCCTAATCCCAGCTGGAATCTCCTTACCATGATGGGAATAACAAAATGCAATGCAAAACCCAATCCACCTAGAAATAGTTTGTTTTGACACAGGCTTGCCCTCTGAACTCAAAGCAAAAGAAACAAACAACTGCTGAGACTGCCTAAAATCCTTAGTTCTGCTTAAATAATAACGCAATTGCCTGTGTACATCTAAAGTGTGCAAAATCTTTTCCCCTTTATTTTGGGGATCTGCATAGAAAGTAGGCAAATGAATAGTTTGGTTTAAAGCCACACTAGAAACCACCTTAGGCATAAAGGAAGGATTAGTGCGTAATGATACCCTATCCTTATGAAAAATCAAAAAGGCTCAACCGCCATAAGGGCCTGTAACTCAGAAACCCTTCTTGCAGAAGTAATGGCCAACAAAAAGCAGTCTTCCATGACAAGTATTTCAGTTCAGCAGTAGCCGAGGCTCAAAAGGTTGTAGAGTAAGTTTCTCCAACACAAAATTGAGATCCCAAGCAGGAGTAGGAGCTCTCGTGGGGTCTTATATTCTTTGCCCTCTAAGAAATTGCTTGAACAAAGGATGTGAAAACAATGGTGGGTCACAATCATAGTGAGCTGAAATTGCTGCAGCATGAATCTTAATGGAAGAGAAAGACAAACCTTTGTCCAATAACTCAGTAAGATATTGAAGAGCCACACTCAAATTAGGCTCAGAAATCTCCAAATTCTTTGCTGCAGTCCAAAATAAAATCTCTTCCATTTTTCTTACACTTTCCTTGTACTAGGTCTTCTG
The DNA here is from genome assembly GCF_019279795.1 of Protopterus annectens. Taxonomy (NCBI): domain Eukaryota; kingdom Metazoa; phylum Chordata; order Ceratodontiformes; family Protopteridae; genus Protopterus; species Protopterus annectens. Next base: position 229,378,177 of record NC_056746.1, read on the forward strand.
GCTTCCATAATCACATTTAAAACTTGTTGAGGAAGTTGAGACCTGCTGTCTTTCAAAACAGAATATGCCAGGCTGTTAGATGAAGAGAGTGAAGCTTGACATTGAGCAGATGACCGTCCCTCTGAGACAACAGGTGTGGAATCAAGGGTAAAGGCCATGGAGGCTTCCTTACCAGACTCCTCAGTAATGGGTACCAGTGCTGCCGAGGCCAATCTGGAGCTATTAAAATCATCCTTGGCTTGTCTTGTCTGACCTTTAGAAGCACCTTTGGGAGAAGAGGCAGAGGCGGAAAAGCATACACATGAAGAGTTTTCCAACTGAAAGAAAGAGCATCCACTTTCCAAGCTGTGTGATGAAATCCCTTCGTGCAAAACTTTGGCAGCTGGTGGTTTAGTGGAGAAGCGAACAGATCTATGTCTGGAGTTCCCCATGACACTGTCAATTTTTGAAATACATGAAGATCCAGTTTCCACTCGTGGGGATCCATGATTTGTCTGCTTAACACATCTGCTAAGGAGTTCTGTGCTCCGGCAGAAACCTTGCCTGAAGAGTTAGTTGCAAGCTGAGCAGTCTCCCATAAAATCATTGCTTGCCTGCACAATGGGTAAGAATGTGTTCCCCTTGTTTGTTGATGTACCACATGACAGTTGTGTTGTCTGTTAGAATCAACACCTGCCCTGGAAGAAGTAACTCCTTGAAAGCCATTAATGCAAACTGGACTGCTAACATCTCTTTCATGTTGATATGTAGATGCTGTAGTCTGGCAGGCCACTGTCTTGTATCCACTTTCCATTTAGATGAGCTCCCAAGCAATGTCTGAGGCATCTGTCGTTAGAATCTGACTCGCCTCTGGCCGGGTCACAGAGAGTCCCTTGTTTAGGTGACATTCCTGAGCCCACCACAAAATTCCTTTTGAATGCAAGGTATTATTTGAATGACAGTGTCCAAATCCTGGCAGTGCTGTGTCCATAGATTTTTGAGATACCATTGTAGCTTCCTCATATGCAGTTTGGCATTGGGAAGCACCAGAATACAAGATGCCATGAACCCTAAGGCTTGAAGGACTGTCCTTGCAGTCAGCCCGGACTGAAGAGATAGTTGATGGAAGTAACTGGAAAGATTCTGTTGTTTGTCCGGGGTTAAAAGGCCATCTGGGCTGCTGTATTCAGTCTCACACCCAGAAAGCACATGTCTTGAGAGGGTACTAGACTGGACTTTATTTCGTTCACAGAATACCCTAGGCATCCTAGCACTGCTATGACATATTCCAAATGCTGTAAAAGGTCTTCCTTTTCTTGAGCCAGAATCAGGCAGTCGTCCAAGTAAGGATAGATTTGAATTCCTTTTAGCCTGAAGTAAGCTATCACTGGAGCCAGAACCTTTGTGAATACTCTGGAAGCAGTAGATAAGCCAAAGGGCAATGCAGAGAACTGATAATGAGAATTTCCAGCTCGAAAACGCAGATACTTCCTGCAACGTAGTCTTATAGGCACATGAAGGTAAGTTTCCTTGAGATCTAAAGTTACCATCCAGTGATCTTTGCCCAGCAGAGGTAAAAGCTGTTGTAACGTCAACATTTTGAACTTGGGAATGTCCAGATAAGTGTTGAGGATAGATAAATCCAAAATTGGTCTCCACGTGTTCCCCTTCTTTGGTACTAGGAACAGGCGAGAATAAAATCCTAGGCCCCTTTCTGGCACAGGAACTGACTGAATGGCCCCTATTTGGAGCAACAGAGAAATTTGCTTGTGAGCCTCTGTTCTTTGTAGAGGAGGAATGTCTGGCATGCCTTTGAAAGGAGGCAAGGTATGGAAATAAAACCTGTAACCGTGGTGAATGATATCCAGAACCCATCTGTCTTGGGTAATTAAATCCCAATTTTCTTTGAAAAGAGACAGCCTTCCTCCCAGAGGTGCTGCCAGGCGAGAATGTACTGGCAGCTGAAAAGGCAGGTCATTGGGTCTGCTTACGAAAGGACTGACCCCTGCCCTCACCAGAAGTCTGAGCAGGTGAACTCCCTGTCCTAGGCCTAAAGAACCTTGAGCTCTGCCCCTACCACGTCTAGACCTACCCCTAGACTGGGAATCATAAGCAGGATAAGTCCACCCCTTAGTAGGCCAATTTCTACTAAACTTGGAGGCTGCACCTGCAAAAATCCTTAACAGTTTGCATAGACTTAGCCTTGTCCTCCATTTTCTTTAAAACTGCTTCCACAGGCGAACCAAACAACACATCAGACTGTAAAGGAGCATCCAAAATCCTTGTCTTAACATGCTCAGCTAAGTTCTGATCTCTCAACCAGGCGTGCCTACGAAGAACAGAACCAGTGGCAGCCACCCTCGAGGAGGCCTGCACAGCATCAAAACCACACTGCAAGGAATGCTTTCCCACTTGTTCAGAAACATGAACTAAATCCTGCAACTCTTTACACTCAATACCTTCAGCCAGAGCATCCACCTTAGACTTCAATTGTGAAAGGAGATAATTCTGATATTTTAACATATGAAACTGACAATTCAACGCCCTTATGGCTAAAGTGGAAGAAGTGTACACTTTCTTTCCCCATCTATCCAAAGCCCTTGCCTCTTTATCAGGAGGAACAGGATTTTTAACCACAGAAGCCTTCACACCTTTAGGCCCCTGAGAGACAGTTTCTGGGTCTGCCCTAGGACTCTTTAAAGATACTTATGGGCGTCAGGCACCCTATAGTACCTATCCGGTTTAACTGGGGCAGGAGGCAAAGAATCAGGATTTAGTGAAGCCTCTGCAAAACATCTTCTACCACATTCAGAACAGGAGGTATAGCTAAAGGCCTATGCTGGGGTAAAACAAGAATTCTCTAAGCCTCTTCCTGGAATCAGAGAAATCTTGACCTTCCCATTTAAAATGCTCCCTCATGGAATGCAGAGTCTCTGAAAAGAAAAATCCTCAGGAGGCGAAGCTGAAGGAGTAGAATCATCCACATCAAAATCAGAATAAGGAGGATACTCGCAAGTCTTCAGCCAAGACTCAGAAGCCTCGAACATTGTTCAAAACTCTCAAACTCAGGTTCCACCCTAGGCCTCTTATCAGGAGGGGGCATAGAACCTCTAATCATTGTAATCAAATCCTCTGCCATTTTAGCATATGCTTCTTAGGCAAAGACCCTGAAACACTCGGAGAAACCCCCACTGAAGCTAAAGTAGGCCTGCCTCTTAAAGAAGCCTTAGAAACAGAAGGCGAGGCCTTAACCACCTTAGGAAGAGAGGGAAGAACAGCCACCTGAGAAGCCCCTTCAGCCTGGCCTACTTCCTGAGAGGACACATCCTGTAACAGTAAAGTTTCTCCCTGAGATTCCAAAGAAACTCCTGGCAGAACCTCCGGCTCCACTGAGCCTTCTAAAGAACCGACGTCCGGGACTGTCGGTTCTTCCATTCTAGGCTTCCCTGCTTTGTCCTTGCGCTTTTTGGCTGAAGCGGGCGTCGGAGCATCCGACGGCATTTTATAATTACAACGCTTCCCAAACACTAACCTGGCACAGTCTAACCTTCTCTTAATAGTGCGTTTGTTAAATCTAGCACAAGAGCGGCATCCAACAACGTCGTGCTCAGGCCCTAAACAAGGTAAACACAAAGTATGGTAATCCCTATGAGGTATCTGTTTCCCACAAGAAATACAGTTATTCACTTTTTCTGACATCCGGTTAAATACTGAGGCAAGAAAACCAAAATATTCTAACGGGTACTTAGCCAACTTTGATTCGGTCTGAAACTCTGACTTCAGAAACTTTCAGAACGCCAACCTGCACTCGCAAAACTGCTTCTGCATCGGACCATGCGGCAAAAAAGACTGAGGATATGACGTCGGTCATGCGCATTAGTACCCTGACGTACTGACGTCAGTCTAATGCGCCGTGACCGACGTCAGCCATATACTTTGGTATTCGGGCCGACTGGACAGCGGACTACCCAATAGTTAGGACTGCAGCAATGTGGAATGAAGAACATCTAGTCGATGGAGGACAAGAGTGAGTGCCTTCTTGTTTATGTACCACATGACAGTGGTGTTGTCTGTTCTGACTAGCAGGACACCCGGTTTCCATTTTTCTTTGAAAGCTACTAAGCCCTTTTGAACTGCTATCAGTTCTTTCCAAGTTACGTGTTTGTCTCCGACCTAAATTTCCTATTTTCCTTGGGACTGAAGGTGTTGGAAATAAGCCCCCCAAATGTCTCTGGTGCACCTGTGGTTAAGTCTGACCCTGAGGGGTGAACCAGAAGGGAAGAATCAGTTTCTGGGCACAAGCTTGTGCCCATCATGCAAATTCCTCCTTGAGTGAAGGGATCAGCTGAAATTTGGTCTCCAGGGATTGTGAGTGCTGACAAAACAGATTCTTGAGGTACTACTGGAGTTTCTTCATGTGTAGCCTGGCCAGAGGACTCATGAGTATAAAAGATGCCGTGTATCCTAATGCTCTGAGTAATTCCGTGGCTGAGAGGCATCATCTCTGCATGATGATTTGGAAGCACTGAGTCACACAGGAGACTTTTTCTGGAGGGAGAAAGGCCTTTGAAAAGAAGAATCCCGGAGAGCCCCCAGGAAAACTATCCTGGTGGAAGGGTCCATGTTGGATTTGTGTAGATTTATGATAAACCCCAAGGAAGTGAGAGCTTCTGAGTAAAGGCTAGATCCCTGAGGAGCATTGAAAGTTTTATGGCTTGAATAAGGCAGTCATCTACATAATGATAAATTTGGACCTCTCTTGTTCTGCAGAAGGCAATCACAGGGGCTAAGCACTTTTTTAAAATCCTGGCAGCAGTAGACAAGTCAAAGGGCAGTGCAAAGAACTAAAAGTGACTGGTACCTGCTCTGAAATGTAGAAAGCTTCCGCATGATTTATCTACAGGAATGTGCAAGTAAGCATCCTTTAGATCATTAAGGCTTGAGGAGCTATTATGGGTAGAAGCTTTTGAAGAGTCAATATTCAAAATTTTGGTATCAGCAGGGACTGCTTGAGGGTGGAGAGGTCTAGAATAGGGCACCAGCAGCCTTCCTTTCTGGGAACTAGAAAAAGCCTGTAATAAAACCCTTTCCTTTTTGGCTTTCTGGGATTGGTTCCAATGAGCCCCATGAGTACTAATTAAGAATTTGAGAAAGCGTCTCTCTTCTTTGATTTTGTGGAATATCTTGAAAACCCGAATATCTTAGTGGCTCTCTGAAAATGAGCCTGTAACTATTTGAGATAATATTCAGAACCCACGTGTCTGAAGTGACGATGGACCAATTTTCTATGAAGATTATAATCTTCCTCCTATCTTTCTGGGAGAGGGTGGGGGCAAGGGGAGGGGAAGGGGAGAGTCACTGTTGCTTTCTGCCAAGACCCTGTGGCCTAGAACTCCCCTGCCTGTGGGTTTGTGAGGACCAGTGCCTAGGCCTTTGTGATTAGTGCTGCCTTTGAGGTCTTTCCCACTGGGGTTTCTTTTGCCTACTTTTTTACCAAGAGGAAAAGGACCAGTGTTTAGAGGGAAATTCCTACTAAACCTAGGAGGCTGAACTTGAAGGAAGTATTTAACAGTCTGCATAGATTTTGTTTTACCTTCCATCCTTCTGCACATAGCCTCAGCTTTTGGCCCAAATATGAAGTCTTTGTCCAAGGGTGCATGCAAAAGGTTTGACTTGACATGGTCTGGAATGGTCTGCTCACTAAGCCAAGTATGCTTTCTAATGACAGAACCAGAGCCTGCCGCTCTGCTGAAGGCCTCTGCAGCATCATAACCACAGTGTTGAGAGTGACTAGAAAACTAGGAGTTAAAATGGCAAAGGTCCAACAATTTCTTGGAAATCTTCTTGTCCTCCATGGAAGAAATCTTTTGCTTCATTTGATCTAAAATAGTTTGTTACTATTTAATCATATGAAACTGCCAGTTAAGGGCCCTCATGGCTAGGGTAGCAGAAGTATATATATATATTTTTTTACCAAACCTATCAAGGACCCTGTTTTCTTTGTCATCAGGTAAAGGATTTTTTGAAGAGCTAGCCCATGCTCCTTTGGGCCCTGGAGTGACAAACTGTGGGTCAGCAGAAGGATTCCTGAAGAGGTATTTATGCAAGCCCAGCACCCTGTAGAACCTGTCTGGTTTTCGAGAGGCTAGAGGAAGAATCCATAAAAACATCCTCACCAACCTCGAACACAGGAGGGATGCCAAAGGTTTATGTTCTGGGAGGTCAAGAAACTCACTAACCCTCTTTTATGATTGTGGGTAACCCTGGGCCTCCCACTGGAAATGTTCCCTCATGGCATGGAGGGTTTCCACAAAGGTGATGTCTTCAGGAGGAGAAATTGAAGCCAGATATTCTTCAGAATCTGAATCTTCAAAGGAAGAAAGGAAGGGTCCCTCCTCAAAGACAGATTCATCCTGGTCAGAATCCTCATCAGAATCAGGAGGCTCAGAGAAAACTTCACGGGTAGGACTTCTCTTCATTTTCCCTGGGGAAGATTCCAAAGGGGGTTGCCTTGCTCTGACTACTGAGATAAGACCTTCAGCTAACCTCACCAGGTCTTGCTGATATCCCTGTGCATGGGAGTCGGTAAGCCTATGCACGTCTGCAATCCTGACTTCAGTCTCTCTGTAAGGATGAGCAGATGTAGACTGATGCCACAAATGGACGTTACCAGTAAAAGATCACTCGTCGGAAATCGAGGTCTGCTGAGCAACCCTGAACTTGACTGACAAACTAAGAATCAAGGCCTGTGTAGAAGTTGAGGGACCCGACAGCATGTCGGTCTCTGGGAACATCTCAACAGAGGCCTGCACCACCACCTCAGTCACAGAAGGAGGCTGTGAAATCGCCTCACTTTCCTCAGTGATAGCGAGCCTTGGGGACTGGCACACAGAGTGATCGTTATCTGAGGCCTTAAGTTTGTTTTTTTTTCCTTATCCTTCCTATGCTTAGGGAGCTCAAACTATGGATGACTGGCAGATGCTATCAGATGATGAGAAGTAGATTGGAGACTAAGATACCTAGCCAAGATCTCAGTCCTATGCCTGATAGTCCTAGAGTTGAAACAGGCACAGAAACAACATTTAGGAACGTCATGATCAGGGTCTAGACAGGTGACACACAGTAAATGAAAGTCTCTGTGTGGAATTTGTTTACTGCAGCAGAGACAATCGTTAACCTTATCAGACATTGGTTAAAGCAAGAAAAACAAAAGTTCCCCAGTGGGAAACTTAGCTTTCTCTCTGATGCAGACCAAATGATGCATTGAAATACCGCTTTAGGCTATGACGGCAAGTAAAGACTGATATCATGGGGTTGGCTTGCTCCCTATATACCCGAGCATACTGTCATCGGGTAGGACGTCCACCAGCCTAAGAAAGAGGGAGATTTTTACTCTGGTAGTTGGGACAGCCAAGGGCTTACACGTCAGGAAATCCCTCAAGTCAGGACTGCAACAGTAAAATACGAAGAACATCTGAAAATAAGTGAAGAAACAGAGAAACAAAAATTTCCTGATCAAAGGGTGAGGAGGGATGCGAGGTATCCTTGAGGTCTAGAAAGACCAAGAAGGCCTGAGGAGAAAAAGAGGAAACAAAGTCTGAAGAGACAACATCCTAAAAGAAGGGAAAGTACAGTTTTGTACCTACCATAAATGTAGATGTCCGAACTGGATAGCATCTGCAGTCATAACAACTGGGTTGTCCTGTCGTCAGGCAGCCCTTCAGTCGGCCGGATTCCAAAGTCCGGGTCCGGCTTCGGCTGATGTCGCACTCCACCCGACGTCATCTCTGTTGGTCTTCGGGTATAAAAGCATCAGCCGACGCCATTTTCCTCAGTGTTTCTTGCCCCAGATGCCAGAAGCCCTCTTTCAGGCTAAAATTTGGATAGATGCCAATGTTTCCAAATAGATAGAGGTAAACACAACAATAAGCATGTATGTACATATATACAAACAAATACACCATAAAGACTCCCCAACAGCTAGCTATTAGGAGGGTAAACACCCTAGGAGTACCACAGAGGGAAGGAGGGAGGGTAATCCTGACTGCAGATGCTATCCAGTTCGGACATCTACATTTATGGTAGGTACAAAACTGTACTATGTCCTTCATGGATGCATCTGCAGTCATAACAACTGGGTAGAATACCATAGCCAACTAGTGAGGAGGATAAAGGTAGATTATGGTGTGTTTAGGATCCCTTGCAGTACAGCAGTGGCAAACCCTGCTCGGGATCTGGAATATAGAGGCAAATTATAATGCTTGGCAAATGTATGCACGGAGGTCCAAGTAGCCGCCTCAATAATGTCTTTGGTTGCCACTCCTCGTAAGAAGGCTGTGGTAGTGGCTGTTGCCCTTGTAGAATGAGGTCTTATGTTCTGTGGAATTGGTTTTCCATGGAAGGAGTAACAGAATCGTATGCAATTTCCTATCCATTTGGAGATTGTCTGTTTGGAAATAGCTTTTCCTTCCCTTCCTGTTGCATAGGCTACAAAAATTGGTCAGTCTTTCTGCTATTTTTTGTTCTGTCCAAGTAGTAGCGTAGCTGTCTATGTACATCCAAGGTATGCAGTATTCTTTCCCTCTGTTTTGTGGGTTGGGAAAGAAGGTAGGTAGGTGGATTGCCTGGTTTAAAGACACTCTGGATACCACCTTGGGCATAAATGTAGGATTAGTCCTCATGGACACTCTATCTTGGTGGAAGATTAGGAAGGGTTGCACTGCCATTAAGGCCTGTAGTTCTGAAACCCTCCTTGCTGAAGTAATTGCCAGTAGGAAAGCAGTTTTCCATGACAGGTGTTGTAGGTCTGCTGTTGCTGCTGGTTCAAAGGGTGATAGTGTCAATTTTTCTAGCACAAAGTTCAAATCCCAAGCTGGTAATGGTGGTTTCCTTGGAGGTTTTACATTCTTGATTCCTCTGAGGAACTGCCTGAGCAAAGGGTTGAAAAACAGGTGGATCAAAGCTGTATTCTGCTGAAATAGCTGATGCATGTATCTTGATGGAGGAGTAGGACAGGCCTGAATGAAGAAGTTCGCCAGATACTCCAGAATGTTAGGCATATCTATGTTTGACACATCTTTTCCTCTTTCTGTACTCCAAATGACAAACCTTTTCCATTTTCCAGCATAGTTCCTTCTTGTTGAAGGTCTGCGTGCTTCAAGAATAATGTCTTTTACTCTTTGGGAAAGTTCTGGATTAGCTGCTGCTATGTGATGTTCCATGCAGTTAGTTGCAACGTTTTTAGGTTTGGATGTATGATGCTGTAGTTGTTCTGAGTTAACATCAAAGGCATCAGGTGTATTGGCCACATATTGTTGCGAGACATGCTCCTCAGTAGTGGGTACCAGTGTTGTCTTGGCCAGTTCGGAGCTATCAGGATTATCCTTGGACGTTCTTCCTTGATTTTCAGTAGTACCTTGTGTATCAACGGAAGAGGTGGGAATGCATATGCTGTTAGGCCTTTCCAGTTGAAGGAGAGCGAATCCACTTTCCATGCTAGTGGGTGGAATGTCCTTGTGCAGAATTTTTTGAGCTGGTGATTGAGAGGTGATGCGAATAGGTCTATCTGTGGCATTCCCCATTTCTTTGAGATGGTCTTGAAGATGTCCGGGTGCAGCTTCCATTCGTGGGCATCCGAAGTGGTTCTGCTTAATATGTCTGCCAGAGTATTGTCCTTCCCCCGGTACAAATATTGCCTGTAACTGGATGTTGTAGCTGAGTGCCAGGGTCCACAGCTCCAAGGTCATTCTGCATAGGGGGTATGAATGAGTGCCTCCCTGTTTGTTGATGTACCACATGACTGTGGTGTTGTCTGTCCTTATCCTCAACTGGCCCTCCTTGAGAAATGGTTTGAACTTTTGGATTGCCAGTTTTACTGCCAGCATTTCTTTTAGGTTGATGTGCAGGTGAAGTTGATCCTGTGTCCACAATCCTTGCACGCATTTGTCCAGCATGTGGGCCCCCCATCCTAGGTCTGAAGCGTCTGTTGTGATGGTCTGGCTTGCTTGACATCTGCGAAAGGGTAGGCCTGGGTTTGACTGGCATGCCTGAGCCCACCATAGGAACTCCTGTTTTAAGCATGGAATTAGTGGGATTTCTGTTTCTAGACTGTGTCTGTGTTGGGACCATAAATTCTTTAGGTACCACTGTAGTTTTCTCATATGTAGTCTGGCAAATGGAACCAAGATTATGCATGATGCCATGAAGCCCAAGGCCTGCAGTACTTTTCTTGCTGTTAACTTGTTCAGTTTCGTTAGTGCCAAGAAGTAAAGAGGAAGTTCTTTTTGTTTTTCTGTAGTCAGGAATGCCATTTGTTTTACTGTGTCCAATTCCGCACCCAAGAATGTCCTTGTTTGGGATGGTATCAGCCTTGACTTTTGTAAATTGACTGTGTATCCCAGTGCTTGTAGCAAGTAAATGACCCTTTGTAAATCTGTTGTCAGCTTGCTTTTGTTGTCCCCTTGTAGCAGGCAGTCGTCCAGGTATGGGTAAATTTGAATTCCCTGTAGTCTGCAATGGGCGATTACTGATGCCAGGCATTTCGTGAATACTCTGGGCGCAGTAGATAAGCCAAAGGGCAATGCTGAGAATTGATAGTGCTCTGATCCTGCAAGAAATCTGAGGTATCTTCTGCAGATTGGTCGAATGGGGACGTGCAGGTATGCCTCCTTGAGATCTAGAGTTACCAGCCAAGACTCCTTGCCCAGCATGGGAAGAAGCTGCTGTAGTGTCAGCATTTTGAATTTTGGGACAATGATGTATGTATTTAAGGTGGACAGGTCGAGAATTGGTCTCCAACTTTTTCCTTTCTTGGAACTAGGAATAGTCTGGAATAGAACCCCTTTCCTTGCTCTGCTGTTGGCACTCTTTCCACAGCTCTCATGTTTGCTAACTCCATTATCTGGCGTAGAGCCTCTGTTTTTGATTTGGAGGTAGATTTGGCATTCCTCTTTTGACTGGTAAAGTGTGGAAGTGAAACCGGTAACCTTGATCTATGGTTTGTAAAATCCACTTGTCTTTTGTTATGCAGTGCCAGTTCCTTGAAAATAAGGTTAACTTTCCGCCTAGAGGAGCTGCTATTTGTTCCCTGGTAGGATTTAGGGTTAAGTCACTGTGGTTGTGCTGATGTAGTGGCAGTGGCTGTGTCTGTGCCTCTGTTGTTACCTTGCCACTGTCGTCCTCTGTAGGCACCTCCTCTGGATTGGTTTCTGCCTCTGGAACGCCTATTCCTGCCCCTTTGAAATTTTGTGGAGTCAGGAAAGGACCAATTTTGGCAGGCCAGTTCCTGCTAAACCTTGGGGTTGAACCTGCAAGAAATCTTTAACAGTTTGAACAGATTTTGCCTTTTCTTCCATTTTCTTCATAACCTGCTGGGCAGGTGTACCAAACAAACTTGTCTTGTCCATAGGAGCATCTAGCAGCTTAGCTTTAACATGATCCGGTAAAGCTTGTTCCTTTAGCCATGCATGCCTTCTTATCACTGTGCCTGTCATGGCTGATCTAAATGAAGCCTCCAGTGCATCATAGCCACATTTTAAGGAATGGTTGCTAACCTGTTGTATGTTATTTACCATCTCTAATACATATTTCTTATCAAGAGATTCATCGGTGGTTAGTTTTTAGTTAACTGATCAAGCATAAACTCTTGGTATTGTATCATGTGAAACTGACAGTTTAAAGCTCTAGCTGAGAGAGTAGCTGAAGTGTAGACCTTTTACCCCATCTGTCTAATGACCTTGCTTCCCTTTCAGAAGGAGTAGGGTTTTAGCTATGGTCGGCTACTGCCTTGGGACCCTGGGATATAGTTTCTGGGTCTGCAAGTGGGGCCTTGTAAAGGTAGTGATGAGTATCTGGCACCCTGTAAAATCTGTCTGGTTTGGCAGGGGCTGGGGGTAAAGAATCTGGAGCGGAGCAAACATCATTGAAAGCATCATCCACCACAGAGAGAACAGGAGGTATAGCTAAGGGCCTGTGCTGTGGGAGGTGCAGAAAGGTCCTAAGTCTTTTCTGGAGTCTGAAAAATCCTGTTGCTGCCATTGGAACTGTTCTCGCATGGCATGCAAGGTTTCCCAAAGGAGAATTCTTCTGGTGGGAAGCAGCTGGAATGGATTCTTCAGCATCAGAATCTTCAAAATTGGAGAAGGGAGCCTCTGGCTGGTCAGTTATGTCTGATTCATCAGCAGATTCATCAGAGGACACTGGCTCAGGGGGCTCTGTCCTAGGTCTCTTCTCTGGGGGCTGAGAGGCCCTATCTGGGTGAGATTGAGATCCTCTGATTAAAGAAATTAAATCTTCTGCCAAAGTAAGCATTTGGGAACTAGAAGAGGGCCTGGATGTGGGGGGTTTAACAGGCACTGTTTTCGTAGTCTTGGCTGCTTTAGCCCTGGCGAAGGCCTTAATGGACATGGCTGCTGGAGGCCTAGCAGCACCACGTGCTGGGGTAGAGACATCCAAGGGGATGGTGTCGGATAAGTCAACCACCGTAGTGGGTAAAATTTCTGAGGTCGATTCAAGAGTTGTAGCAGGGGCCTCAGTTGTAGGAATAGGTTCAGCTGTACTTAGATCAGTTTTCTCGGTTTCGGCTGAAACCGGGACACCCGTGATTTGCTTACACATGGATTCGGGCCAAACCGCGGACCGCAGTGTCGGTCTTTATCTTTGCGTTTTTGGTAGATTGGGTAGTCGGAGGATCCGACGGCATAATGTACGCAAAATCAGAACCGAAAAACTGTTCTGCAAACTCCGACCGACGCCTAAGCGTTCGTCGGTTGAAAGAAGCACAGGCCGAACAGGCTGCTACGTCGTGGGCTGGGCCTAAACAAGGCAGACAGTAAGAGTGGAAATCTTTATGAGGTATTTGTTTCCCACAGGTTAAACAATTGTTAACTTTTTCTGACATCGGCTGAGGCAAGAAAGAGTCCCCAACGGGGTACTTAGCTTTAGAAGTCTTCGAAGTAGTATTCGGTAGAAGTAATCTCTGGATCCGACCGACCGGCACTTGCGAACAGCTTCTGCTTCGGGCGCCACGCGGCAAGAAAGACTGAGGAAAATGGCGTTGGCTGATGCTTTTATACCCGAAGACCAACAGAGATGACGTCGGGTGGAGTGCGACATCAGCCGAAGCCGGACCCGGACTTTGGAATCCGGCCGACTGAAGGGCTGCCTGACGACAGGACAACCCAGTTGTTATGACTGCAGATGCATCCATGAAGGACATCTTGAGACGTGTTGACGACAGAGAGGTCCAGAACTGATGTCCAAGTCCCCTCCTTCCAAGGGACCAAAAACAACTTGGAATAAAAACCTCTTCACACTTCAGTGGGCAGAAAAGTTGAATGGTTTCCTGATCCAGAAGGGACTGCAAAACCTATGGGAAGAGAGATAGCTGGTCTGGAGGAGGCTGAAAAGGGTGGGGCAATTTCCACATCTTGAAATACACCTGACTAATGACAGACATCAGTCTGAGGTGATCTTTTGTCAATTTGGGACAGACAGAGAAAGGCAGAGAGACAAGGGAACCTGACCAAGGGGAAAAGTAGGGAAATGTGAAATAGAAACAGGCTTGTCCTGAAAGGAAGGCTTCTGATATGTAGGGGTCTAGGTGAACACACCAGAAGGAATACACTTGGACCACTTCTTACCTTTGGGATGTTGATGATGCTGCCTATGAACAAAGCCAGATGTAGAGGGGTAATTCCTCTGAAATTTGTGTGTAGGGGAGAATGTATTATCATGAAACTTATAAACAAATACATTGTCAACCTTCAAACACTGGACCTCACACAGTTTGGGTTCGTGACGGGCCAATCTTGTCTCTTGAACCTGACTGACTTCTTCAAATCAGTCTTCAGAGCCATGGACAAGGGTAAGGTGGTCCACACAGCCCATCTGGACCTCGCAAGGCCTTCAACACCATCCCCCACTCTGGAATCATAGATAAACTTAGTAAGCTGGGCATTAATCCCTACATCACTCGATGGGTTGCCAACTGGCTTACTGACAGAACCCACACTGTAAAAGTAGTCGACTCCAAATCCAGCTCCAGACAAATAACAAGTACCTCAGGGTTCAGTCCTGGGACTGCTACTGTTTGGAATCTACTTCACTGAAGTACAGGCCAACACTAAGGGACTCTGGCTAACAAAGTTTGCAGATGACTGCAAACTGGGAGCCATTATTGAATCCCCAAATGATGTGGATATTCTACAAAAGGGCCTTACAGAAACAGATGCTTGGCGCCAGAGCCATGGGCTCAAGCTCAATGCAAAGAAATGTATAGTTATCCTCTTTGGGGAAAAAATATGTACCCGTGAATTACCACATAGGTGGCAGTACACTAAACACTAAAAGTGTGACACAGGTGGACAGTGGTCTCACCTTCGATAACCACATCGCTATGTGGCAAACCTCATCAATAAGGGCTTTTCATCCAGAACAAAGGTGGTCATTGTCCCACTGTAGTCAACTCTCATTAGACCCATTATAGAATACAACGCCCCGTTTGGTATGTACCGCTCAAGACATCTGCAACAACTGCAAAGGCCACAGAAATACCTCACTAAAAGAATCACAGGCCTAAAGCAGATGCCCTATGCTGACTGTCTAAAAAAACTCCACCTATACTCTGTTGCATATTGTCTGCTCAGAGGCGATCTATGCTTAACATACAAGGCCATGTCAAACCCAGAGCTGTTGGACATGCTACACTTAAAGAAATCCCAATCCCTCAGAGAGACACGGTCCAGGGATCTAAACCTTGTCATCACAATGAACAAAGCATGCTGGAGGGATAGGTTCCTGACCCAGAGACTCCCCAGACTCTGGAATAGACTGCCCATACACGTCAAGCAGAGCACCTCTTTGGCCGTCTTCAAAAGGAACCTTGATGATTGCATGGGAGATAGGAAATTCACCCCGGGGATCACGTCAGTTGCCCTGCTAGACAGGGATCCAGGGAAGCAAATACTGTGGGAAGAAATAGCCAGGGAATTGTTATGGCTAGACTTGTATAGGCCCTAGGGCTGACAGCCTAGTACCAACATAAGAAACCTATGAATAAAAGTATGCTTTGAATTCCAGCATTGCCTTACCCTTACCCTGGAGGAACCTGAAGACGTCAGCAGCAGCTATCCCAAAAAGATTTTCATTATCCAGAGGAGCATCCAAAAGTATGGCTTTAATATCATCAGACAATGCCTGAAGACAAAGCCAAGAATAATGCATCATCACAGAATCAAAAGGAGCAGCTTGGAAGAGGCATCAGCAGCATTGTAACTGCATTTTATGGAGTAACAAGCAGTCTAGGAAGTGGACTCATGCAGGGAAACAGCTAAAGCTTTCCCTTCTGAAGCAAGCTGATCAGGCACATCCTTAGCTACAGAAGAAAAGACAGCCAAGACATACCTGGTCATCTGGGGTTTGTAATTAACAGCCTGAAATTACAAGGTGGTAGCAGTACACACTTTTCACCCAACCTTTCCAAAGCTCTACTATCTTTATCAGACAGAAGTTGTTTAAAAGAAGGCAAACATTTAGTAGGCTCATCACTTGAGAATGAAACCACAAAAGGGTCAACAGAAGGACATTTAAATAAGAATCTGCAGTCCTTAGTTCTGTAGAACCTGCCAAGTTTCTTAGGGGCCAGGAGCTGTGAGTCGGTAGCTACAGAAGCAGCAGAGAAGGTGTCGAAAAGTGCTGCCAACACAGGAGGAACTGCAGGTGGTTTGGCAGACTCTACCTGTAGAAGTTCATAGTATACCTTTGAATGTCAGTGACTGGGAGCAATCACACTTAAAAGTACTCCATCTTGCGAACAACAGTATCCCCAAAGGATAATTCTTCCAAGGGGGAATCTGGGCTCAAATAATCCTCTTCCTCTGAACCATAATCTAGAATAGAAGGACTTTGAGAGGAGTATGCAAGGGATTCCTCCCCAGAATCTAGGCCCCTATCTGAGGAATCCAGTTCCCTTGTTCTCTTAATAGGAATGGAAGACCAGCGAGGAGGAGGGACTGACACCTCTTGAAAAAGCTTCAAGGCCATCAAGGCATTAAACAAGCCTTGAGTAAAATCCTGCCATTCATGTTTGTGATCTTTAGCAACAGTGGTAATATGCTTGTTTTTTTTGCTTTTTCTTAAGTGGGATGTCTTTGGTAGGACTCAATAATCATAGTAGGAATCTCTTTCCAGATTAATATTTAAGGAATCGCCCTCAGCTCCTCAGAAATAATCAACAGTGGTTCCCCCTTGAAAATCCTGAAAAGCCTCGGGAGATGTGAAAGAACTCAGATCCATGCCAACTTATGACAGGGTTGCTGCAAAGGAATCGGATGCAAGCACCCAATGTTCTTCAGGGCTTTCATTAGCTTCTAGAGAGATGTCCAGTGAAGGCTGGACAGCAACCAGATCAGACTTGTACTTTTTGGTCTTCTTCTTGGAAGACAGCTGCCTGTTAGGACAAGAGGATTCTGCCATAGCACCCCGAGCCAACAATTTAAGATGTTGATTCTCAAGGTATATGGAAAGGGAAGAGAAGCAAGTAAGGAGGGTCTTAGGGACAAACACTTGTCAGACAGAAGACTACATATGGTCACGGGAAACACCTAGGCAAAAAAAGAGACTGGTTGTGACGGCTTTTATGATGAATATGCCTACCATACTTATTTTTCCTTCCTGGACGACAGGAACACAAGTAACAACAATACAGAGAAAGAAAAGAGAAGAAACCCAAAGAGGGCACTTATCTAAAGATGGCTTGGTAACCAGCACAGTAGACTGGTGTTCAGACCTACATTTGATAATGGTGTTTGGACTGGTGGCAAAGAAGTTCTGAGTATTTGTGCCATACGCCACTTTTATGCCCTATGTAGGGAGTGTACATGTGTCTTACGGTGCCTATAAAATCAAAAAGGTATACTGGCCAGACACTGGGCTATCCTTGGCAGGAGATCCCTTCAGTGAAGAATATGACAATACTGATATTGAAGGACATCAACTGTTTCAATATTTTTGCACTTTATGTTAAATGCTGCTCTTATCTGCCTACACGCTACTGCAAGTCAAGATGTTGCAAATGTATTTAGTAGTAGTAAATGTATAAGTATTATGTGAATTATACGCATACATAAAACAAATATGTTTTTGATTTTGAAATTTATATTGACAGATTTTATAAACACTAGAATTACGGTACATATGCGTTTTCCTTTCTATAAATAAATGTTTAGGTAATATATACACTAGAGGAGATGTCTAAGAATGTTAAGCTTACGAGAGATGAAACCTTGATAATGGGCAAAAAGGCATAGGTACCAAGCAAAATACTTTGGGAGAAGGAACACAACACTAATTTATAACGTCACCAAGGGGCCATTTTTGGAGGCAGCAATTATTTTTCTCATATTATCTGGCTCTAAAATATATATGGCCAGTTTTAGAGAACTTTTATGAGGAATATAAACTGTACTTGACTTCATAGGGCCTGTGTCTTTTTGAAAAATACTACTTTGCCCTGATGATGAAGACATATGGTGATGTCTGGCATTTTGGGCAAAACAAGTTAACAATGTGAAAGTGCATACCGGTCATGATTAAAGCACATTATTGACAAGATGAGTGTTAATGACATTGAACTGAAAAGGAAGGTTTACAGAAACAGTGGATCTCCTTGTCCCCTTTTGGTGATACTGATGGGAGGTAGAGGAACTGACATGATTAAAGCATGTGCATAATGAGGATTGGTAAAACATTAGAATCTATGAATATAAATGGTGATGGGATAGAGGGAAAGAATGTCTATTTCTGAATATGCACATACCACAGGACTGAGGTGCGAACTGGCAATGATAAAAAAGGATGTCCAAGAACTTTACAAAAGTTTTCGTAGATGGTTAAACTGATCCAAGAGCAGGATGTAAAGTGAGGAGTGGCATGGGGATGCTTATGAAAGTACACTGCATGTGATGTAATAGGGTAAACTTACAGGTGTGACCTGCTGTTTGCTGACAGATGACTAAGGAGAGAGGTTTAGGCAGCAATGTGTTTTTATGCAGGATACAACAAAACAGTATTAGTTATGATGGGAGAGGAAAAGGAACAAAGACAAGCTCCATGAAGATTTATATGATGGGAAAATGGAAGGAAGTGTGATGCAACTGGAAAATATAAAAAATAGAAGACATTTGAGAAGCTGAACACATACAGTTTATAGTCCCAGAATAATAATTTAAGATCCAATTCTGTAACGGTCTTTAGTTTAAGGTTGAAAATTCTGAATTATACTTGACTTTAGGTCTGATCTGCATTTAAAACTACAACCTCAAAAAGTTAATAATGCTGTTCGAAAAAACAAATAAGAATGGTTATGCAAGAACTATATCAATTACAGAACAAACTACACTTTAAGTTACCATACATACTCTCTAGCTACTGATGAAGGGAGTGTTAGAGATTTCAATCATGCAGCTAAAGATGCAGCTGTTCAAGCTTTTGCTACTTATGTGCTGTACAGTCCTCTAGCGCATGTAATATGAAAATGTAATACTATGGCATTGTTTTAGCAGGTCCTAAATACTTCATTCAAGCAAGCCATCTTAATATTGACCCAGCTGCTACCCAGCCTCAACCGGATGTCTTTCTAGAAACTTGTGAAAGCTCTAAAGAATGTCCAGAGCTTGCATTGGATTCCTCTGTTTAACTCACCCTGCACCACCTTAATAATGAGTGGCGACTCTAATGCTCCCCCTTCCCTCAAGCCTAACCCAACACCTTACCTTCATAAAAATCTTCCTGTAACACTGTTACTACACAAGACACACTTGGACACACAGTCACAAACACACACAAACAGTACATTGATCCCCTAACCCAAACCTGACCCAAAAACACACAAATTTGCACACCAACATGGAACACCTATCCTTCACTCATCCTTGACCCTAACCTTAACTCACATACGCAAACACTCTCACCACTGCAACCCCACTTATCTGTCTCAAAATTACACACCATCAACATTTCTACCACTCAGCTATACGTACCATCAACATTTGAACCACATTCCCTGTTTTTGTCAAAGACATGGCATTCAACACAATGCAAGGAAACCACATACATACATACATACACACACACACACAGATATATTTATATATATATATATATATATATATATATATATATATATATATATACACACACACACACGTGTGTGTGTAGTGGGAATTATCAAAACATGTTAATGCTGGCATCTGTTTTGTTGATATGCATTGGGTGACAGAACAGATGATCAAAAGGAATTTGAAATGGACAGTCATAGGGATAGGGGAACATACCTTTCCCTAGGGAATGTGTGATCTTGGAGTTAATAAATAAAATAAGCAGGGGGAAGGAGGCTTGCTCTCCACTATGAAAACAATGTATTTTATTTTGCTTGCTGTAAGGTTAATCCTTAAACACATGTGCAGAATGTTGTTGACATTGTGTTATCAATGTTAACATGCCAGTGCTAAACACGTTAACATATGGTCAATGTACTGTAATAGATTAATATATTTAATTAATAATTGATTTGTTTACTAGGAAAGTATACTTGGGTGAAACATTTCCAATTTCAGTGGAAGCCCTGGAAGAAAAGCTCCAGGTACATAACATTATGCATAAAAAAGACATGATATACACAGCATATTGTTGCAATGGCATAGCTTACATTAAATGAGATAATAAATTAGTTCAATGAATGTGAGAAATGAAGTTCAGCAGCATAAAAATGATGCAAGTTAGTTCAAATGAGCAGGTGAACAAAACAGTATAGTAACAAGCAAAGGAATTTAGTCTTAGAAGCAGACACAAGGATATGGGTAAGAAGAAGGTACAATTATAGAGGTAGATGGTGGTATCTTAGTGAGTTTTTTTAAACAGGAAAGAAAGTAAGAGCGTGTTTTGGGAGGGCTGCAAAGGGGAGAAGCAGGAAAGAGGTAAGTGATGAAAGAGGAGTGAGGAACAGATGAAGAGGGAATGAAAGGTTATAAAAAAGTGAGAAGAAAGGAAGGTAGGCAGACAGGGAGATAAAAGAGGCTGTTGGGCAACGGCGGTGATTAGACTAGTTATAGCTAAAGAGTTCAGCCACAATTAGTACAGGAGCAGATCCAGGATTCAGATAATTATTTTATTGAGTTTTTGAAGGTTAGAGTTTGTTATTAAGGTTAGTGAAAAGGAGTTCCAGTTTCTGGCTACAGAACGAGAGCAAAGGCTTTGTCCCATTGATTTATTAGGTTTATCAACTGATCAGAGAGATATTTTGGGGAAGTATTTGTTTAGAATATAACTAAAGGCAAGGCAAGCTGCAGGTTCATCATTTATGATGTATGCAATTATTAGTCAAAGATGAGAGAGGTAGTGGGGAAGTTTGAGCCACTGAAGAAACTATAAAGCTGTTTCACTGATGAGTACATAAGTTGCACTAGTTGCAGATTTGGAAATTTTGTTAACTCAATCACTCCGAAGCAGCTCAGAAAATGCAGACTGCTTATTTCCACCACAGGGACAACAGTGCCGCCTGAACTGATGTTCTTCGCGTTTCACTGTTGCAGTCATCACATTTGGGTGATCCGCTTGCAGTAGCCCTCAGTTGGCCTGATTATCAAAGTCTTGGGTCCTGCGTCGATTGCTCTCTCATCTTCCATGATGTCAGGTAGTCAGGGGTATAAAGCATGCAGCCAACGCCATTACATCTGTCTTTCTTGCCATGCGGTGTCAGAAGCAGTTCGCAAGTGCCGGTCGGACGCCTCCTGAAATTTTCGTTTTTGAGTTTCAGAACCGAAGTCTTCAACTAAAGCCAAGTACCCCATTGGGGAAACTTTTTCTTGCTCTAAACCGATGTCAGTAAAAGTCAATAATTGTATTTCTTGTGGAAAGCAAATACCTCATAAAGATTTTCATTCGTACTGTATTCCTTGCCTAGGCCCTGACCACGACGTACCTTGCTCTCGGTTTTGTGCCTTATTTAAACCATGAACTATTCTTCGTAAGTACATTTTCGCTTCTAAATATTTTGGTATTCAGTAAGCCACCAGACTACCAACATTCCGAAAAAACACAAAGATAAAGACATGGACAAGCCACCTAGGTCCAAAGCTGCCGACGACGCTTCTCCTAAGCTAGTCGCCAGTTCGCCGGCACTCAGTGAGGCGCTTTCATAGCCCCTGATACCCGCTACTTCAGATTTGCAGGCCTCTACTAAGACCCATTCGGAGTCCGGTATGCCGCGAGATGCTTCAACTGTGGAACCTGCGGATGTCTCTACCTTGGATGGGTCCGGAGCCGCTCTGCAGGCACCGGCTTCTGAGGGTGTATTCAGGCCTATTGACTTGCATTTTAAACAGATGCCATCTTCTTCTTCTAGGCCTAAAACTCGAACCATGCCTAGGAAACAGACTCCCAGAGTGCATGGGTCAGGCCTCTATGCCTAAAAAACAAATAATAAGAATGGCTGAAGACCTTATTACTTTAATCAGGGGAAGCCAACCTTCCCCCTCTAAGAGACCTGCATTTGCTTATGATACTTCTGACCAGGATTTACCCTATGAGGATTCTGATGCAGAGGACTCTATTCCCTCTGCTTCTCCCCCAGAGGATTTTTCTTTTGGTGAAACCTTGCATACTCTTAGGTAGCATTTTCACTGGGAAAGCCAGGATTACTCTGATTCTAAAAAGAAGCTTAGAGATTTCTTACTCCTGCCCCAACACAGGCCTTTAGCTATCCCTCCTGTGCTGGACATTGTTGACGATGCCTTTTCAGAATCTAGCTTGGCCCCTGACTCTTTACCTCCTGCTCCCAGAAAACCTGACAGATATTACAGGGTTCCTGATTCTCACAAGTTCCTTTTTAAAAATCCTACTGCGGATCCTGAGACCATTTCACAGGGACCCAAGGGCATTAAGGCTACTACTGCCAAAAATCTTACCCCTTCTGATAGAGATTCCTGGGCCCTGGATAGATGGGGTAAGAAGGTATACACCTCTGCAACCTTGGCCATCAGGGTCTTAAATTGCCAGTTTCATATGTTAAAGTATCAGCAGCATATCATTGGATTGCTTAAACAGAAAATTATGTTGATTCCGGATTGTGCTGAAAATAAGGATTTATAGGATTTAATGCATTCTGCTGAACAGGTTGGAAAACATATACTGCAATGTGCTTTTGATTCACTAGAGGCATCTTGCAGGGCTGCTGTCACCGGGTCTGTACTTGGAAGGCATGCTTGGCTTAAGGAGCAATCTTTGCCAGATCATGTTAAAACTAAATTGCTGGATGCTCCCTTAAATCAGGACCATCTGTTTGGCAACAAAGCAGAAGTTCATAAAAAGATGGAGGAAAAAGCTAAAGCTATGCAAACTGCTAAATATTTCTTACAAGTGCAGCATCCTAGATTTAGTAGGCATTGGCCCTCAAATAATTGGTCATTTCCTGCCTCTTCCAAGCCTTCTCCGTTCAAACCCAGAACCAGCAAAACACCCAGGCTCCAGTCCCAGGGTACACACAGGACTAAGCAGTGGGGGGCTCCCACTTCCAAATCAGGGAGTAGTAGGACTCCCCCTATGGTAAGCTGTCTCAATGACTTAACTTTAAAACTTCCAAGCACTTCTCAACTGACTGCTCCTTTAGGGGGGAAAGATTGCTCTGCAAGAAAAAAACTGGGAACTCATTACCCAGGACAAATGGGTTTTAAACATAGTTTCCCAAGGATAAAGATTTCACTTCCACACGTTACCAACCCCAAACGGTTGGCCAGATCTACCCCCAAATCAGTGGGCAGAGGCTCAAAAGCAAGTACTCTCTTAAGATTAAAGGCTATTCAGACTGTACCAGAAGAGGAAAAGGGACAAGGTTTCTACTCAAGACTTTTCCTGGTACCCAGAAAAGACAATTCATGGCGTCCTATCCTGGACCTGTCTATCCTAAACACCTTTCGTATGATTCTAAAATTCAACATGCTAACTCTTCACCAGTTGCTTCTCATGATAGGCAAAGATGCCTGGTTGGCAACACTGGATTTAAAGGAAGCCTACCTGCACATCCCACTCAGGGAATCTTGTAGAAAATACCTACTCTTCGAAGCAGGCTGCATGCACTATCAGTTCTCTGCACTGCCCTTTGGCTTATCTAATGCGCCCAGGGTATTCACAAAGTGCCTAGCTCCAGTCACTGCATTTTGCAGGCAAAGAAATATTCAAATATACCCATACCTGGACGATTGTCTAATTCAGGCAGAAAGCCAGGACATACTTCTGAATCATCTGGCATTTGTACAAAAGATGTTAACTTGTCTGGGGTACACCATAAATGAAAAGAAATCACATCTGGTAGCCTGTCAAAAAATTATATTCCTGGGAGCAAGCTTGAACACAACTTCCCTGATGGCTTTCCTCACACCAGAGAAACAAATTCATTTGACAACTTACTTCAGACTTCTTCTTCTTCAAACTACTGGCCACAAAAACCCTGCTATCTGTAAGGCAAATACTGCAAGCCTTGGGTTTCATGGCCTCAGGCATTCTACTAATTTCATATGCAAGACTGTATATGAGGAAACTACAATGGTATCTAAAAAGCCTATAGTGTGACCATTCTCAGGATCTAAAAGCAATGATTCCTATCATCCTTTGCCTATGGTTAGAATTCCTTTGGTGGGCAGTCCTGCCACCAAAACAAGGGACTACCATTCACTCTACCCCCTGCCGCCCAAACCCTAACAACAGACGCATCAGACTATACATGGGGGGGCTCACCTGGCAGGGAAGTGCATTCAGGGCAAATGGAACCCAAGTCAAATGCACCTGCATATCAATCAAAAAGAAATGTTAGCTGTACAGAATGCTCTGACAGCCTTCAAGGACCACATTCTTCCAGGACAATTAATGGTAAAGACGGACAACACCACTGTTATGTGGTACATAAACAAGCAGGGAGGAACCCATTCTTACCTCCTCTGCAGACTAGCCATGGCTCTGTGAAACACAGCCTTGAGCTACCAAGTTAATCTATAGACTCAATTCCTGCCAGGAAAACTAAATACTCCGGCAGATGAACTAAGCAGAAATCTCATGGACCCACACGAGTGGTAACTGAAACCAAAAATTTTCAATGGACCTGTTACTGATCCATTGCCTTATTAGGAAGGAGGGAAGTTTCTTTGCTTACCAGTGGGAGTGGGAAGCACTGAGCGGCCTTTTTGTCCGATTTGGTGAAGTTTCAGCCAGAAACTAGTAGTCCATTGGTCGTTTTGGGCCAATTCCTAGCTCCTTCAGCCCCTGCTATAAAACACGCTAAACTGTACTGCTGATCTAACCAGCATATCCTATAACTGAAAAGTTCATCTCTACTTGATTCCCAAGTAGACTATTCTCTATCTGTAAAGCCTAGCACTTACTCCTACAGTACTTGCACCTTGATAAAGCACTCTTATTATAGATAGTACCCCACCAGCCTAAAACCCACTTCCCCGGAGTCCTTTGAAAGTTCTTTATCTACTACTTCTAGTATGTCGAGGGATCAGTTGCTAGTGTCCTCTCCAGCTCAACTGGTGAACCTGGGAATATTGAGGCAATGTTACAATTGCCTCATGTACCTGACAATCCTCTCCTTCTCCCACAAAACACAAATACATGCGAGATGCAACTATACGGCCAAACTGGAGGCTGAGCTCTCTCAACATAGGACTGGCAAGACCAGACAGGAGGAGAAGGCAACCACACTCAATACATACCCAGTCACACATGGTACCATCACAACTTCAAATCATACACATACTCACACAAAGACATACTCGGAGGCTCTGATCAAAAATTTACCAAAACAGCAGAGGCCACCAAAGCAGACACCCAAACAACTACCACCTCACGACCCAACACATGCAACACATAGACCACACAGTCAGAGTGTCAAACAGTCACAGCCCTTAAGGCCAAACAAAATGCCAGACACACTTGTCATTGGTGATTCCATAGTCAGACACACTGACGTCCCGCTCACCAGACTGAGTAAGGAGAAGGTCACAGTAAGCTGCCTGTCGGGCGCTAGAATCCGCCACATAACGCAAGCACTCAGGTCTCTCAACAGCAGGTACAAGTGCGACTCAGTCATTGTCCACGCTGGTGTCAACGACCTGAGACGCACCTCCTTGGACTACATGAAAAGGGACGCCGAGGAGCTCTCTGATTATGTAGCCCAGGCAGGTATGACCCTGACCTTGAGCAGTATCCTACCTTCACCTAGAATGATGCCACAATACAGTGATAAGATGATCAGCTTTAATAATTGGCTTAAATTCTGGTGTCATTCAAAGGGGATCCAATGTCTGTCTGCCTGGGATGACATGCTGGACAAGCCACGCTGCTTCAAAAGGGACGGCTTGCACCTGTCACCCTGGGCTTCGGATATTGGCAAAGGCTCTTGCCACCCCCATAGTGCCTTTTTTAGACAAGGCTCAAATTCTAAACCTACCACCCTAGAACACCAAAAAGGAAAAAAGCTAAGGGTAATGCTGCTCAATGCCAGAAGTCTCAATCTCAAGATGCACGCACTCGAGGCCCTTCTCAATATGGAGAACATCGATGTCTGTGCTGTGACAGAAACCTGGTTCAAGTCTCCTGAGAGCACCCCAGCACTAACAGGTTTCACCTCATATCATACGTTCCGGCCCCAAAATCCGGACAACACCAAGAAAGGAGGGGGGGGTGTCCATATTCATAAAGGACACCCACACCTCAAGGTTGGTGGCAACGCACGATGCATCGGAGACCATCCAGGTGCAATTAACCATAGGCAAGACTGCTCTGCAATTTGTAGCATGTTACAGGCCACCCTCTCAAACTCAGGAACCTCACATGGCCTTCCTGAAAACATTGGAGGGATAAATGTATCTCCAAACACCATCATACTAGGTGACTTCAACTACCCTAATATAGACTGGGAACACTACTCAAGCCCGAACACTCTAACCCAAAGATTCCTGGAGTTCATAAACTCAAATGCCATGGAACAACTAGTCACCATCCCCACAAGAGGTGAAAACATACTTGATCTCATCATCACGAACATGGGATCAAAATGTTCAACACCGGAAGTATACCCCTCACTGGTGTGATCAGATCATAAACTAATCTCTCTGGAGGTCCTCATCCCGCCCCACCTGAAACAAAAAAGACCACAGTGAAAAACTTCTCAAAAGCCGATTTCACACTTTTAAAAACTAGTGTGGTCTCCTTTAAGGCCCCTGAGCCAGTGGTAAACATTACTCAAACCACCGAATCACTTACAAATGCCTTCTACCAGCACCTACAGGACTGCATGGATCAGGCAATCCCAAACAAAACTAAGACTCTCTGTACCAAAGGCAAGCGTCCAGTCTGGTGGACCCCAGCCATAAACAAGCTCTACAACAAAAGGAGGAAGCTACTACAAGATAGAGCAAAATCCTTGAAAGGTAAGACACCTTTGATCATTATAAGTAAAAAACTAAGAGCTCTCATAAAATCATCCAAGGCAAATTTTGAGAGAAAAATCGCCAAGGACTCTAAAGACAATCATGAGGCCTTCTTTAGCTATGTTAGAAACCTAGGAGGAAACTCCCAGATATGCTCAGAATTAGTTCAAAATGATGTGAAAATTACTGAACCTACACACATTGCTAACATACTGGCTGACAGGTTCAGTGCAAACTTCTCCCCCCTCCCCAAAAGGAGAGGTATCTATTCCAGAGAATTGTAGCCTCCCAAACATCTCCAACGCCCAGGTGAGAACTGCCCTCACTAAGGCAAAAACACAGCATCCATGGGACGGATGGTGTCCCGGCTGTGTGCTTCATGAACTCAACGAGGAATTAAACCCACAGTTAGGACAGCTGTTTAATCTTAGCCTCACCTCAGGATACGTACCCAAGGAGTGGCGCCGCGGCGACTGTGGTCCCACTTCATAAGGCGGTGCCTCCACAGACCCTGGAAATTACCGCCCATTAGCTTGACAAGCCTTATCTGCAAAGCCATGGAGAGGATCATAATGGAACTCATAAATAAAGACATAGGGAACTTGCAGACTTTGGATCCAACCCAGTTTGACTTTGTCAAAGGCAGATCCTGCCTCTTAAACTTGGTTGACTTTTGAGACAGTCACCAAGGCCATTGATGAGGAAAGGCAGTCCATACAGCCTACCTCGACCTGGCAAAGGCCTTGACACAATACCCCACTCAGGTATCATCGAAAAACTCATCAGCTTGAATGTAAACCCATACATCACAAGATGGGTTGCAAACTGGCTAAGCGACAGAACCCACAGGGTCAGAGTTGCTGGAGCCATGTCAGACTCAAAGCCTGTCACAAGTGGTGTCCCACAGGGCTCAGTCCTGGGTCCACTCTTGTTTGGCATCTACTTTTCTGAAGTACAAGCAAACACAGGAGGGTTATGGCTGACAAAGTTTGCAGATGACTGCAAACTGGGCCATAGTCGAAAACACATCTGACACAGATATCCTCCAGAAGGGCCTCACAGAAACGGATAACTGGTGCCAGAGCCATGGCCTGAAGTTAAATGCCAAAAATGCATAGTCATACCCTTCGGGATAAACAAGGTTACCCCTAGCTACCATATAGGTGACAATCCACTGAGCACAGAAAAGTCATCAGGGATCTGGGGACCCAAGTTGACAGTAGTCTTTCGTTTGACACTCATGTTGCTAAAGTAGTTAGGAAAACCTTCTATATCGCCCACCTGATCATGAAGGGATTCACATCTAGATCAAGGGAGGTCATCGTCCCCTGTACTCATCACTCATTAGACCTATGATTGAGTACAATGCCCGTTCGAATGTATCTGACCAGACACCTGATGCAGCTTGAAAGGCCCCAAAAGTTCCTCACCAAAAGGATAAAGGGTCTCAAAAATATGTCTTATGCTGCCCGACTGAAAGAACTCCAGCTTTATTCAGTCTCATACCGCTTGCTCAGAGGTGACCTGTGCCTGACATATAAGGCCATGTCAAACCCAGATTTGATGAATATGCTTCACCTCAAAAATCTAGATCCCTCAGAACCACAAGGGCGGAGACTTAAACCTTGACACGGTTATAAATAGAACGTGCTGGAGGGACAGATTCATCACCCAGAGACTCCCTATGCTGTGGAACAAAATCCCGGTACATGTGAGGCAGAGCACCTCGCTGGCCTTGTTCAAGAGGAATCTTGACCAATGGATGGGAGATCGCAGATATACCCCAGGGATTACTTCAGTGTCACTGCTTGACAGAGGCACAGAAAAATGATAGGCATAGTTTTTATTCAAACTAAAGGGGTGGCGAAAGCCACATAACTATGGGCTAGGCTTATAAATGCCCTTGGGCAGATAGCCTAGTATGAACCTATGAACCTATGAACATGTTGATCAACAAATGGGGGATCCCAGATATAGACCTGTCTGCCTCCCCCAAGAACTACCACCTGGACAAATTCTGCACATGGACTCCCCACAAACAAGCTTGGAAAGTGGATGCTCTGTCCTTCAGCTGGAAAAATCTATCAGTTTATGCCTTTCCTCCTCTGCCTCTCTTCTCCAAGTACTACTAAAGATCAAACAGGACAATCCAAGGATGATACCAATTGCACCAGACTGGCCACGCCAACACTGGTACCCCCTCTTGCGCAGTGGGTCACAGCTGGCCCCATGGCACCTACCTCAGACCCCTACCCTGCTGTCTCAGCAGGAGAGCCAGATTCTGCACCTCCCAACTTCAAACCCTGAACCTGGCAGCCTGGCTAATTACCTAATCTCTCCGTTACCATCCCTCAGTATCCAGTGTTGGATGTCATTTTGGAGGCAAGGAGGCCTAGTACTAGAAAATCCTATGCTGAAAAATGGAAAAGATTCTGTGCCTGGAACCAAACTCAAGGGATGGCCACAGCAGCACCCAATTTACCTCAGATTCTTCAATACCTCAGATTCTTCAATACTTAACTGAGATGCTTCACAAGGGCCTTTCCTTTCCTCCATCAAAATTCACGCCTCAGCCATTTCAGCTCATTACAACACAGAACCACCCTTTTCTCACCCACTGCTCCAGCAGTTCCTCAGAGGGGGCAAAAACTTAAGACCACCCAGGAGAGCCCCAACTCCAGCCTGGGACCTTAATTTTGTATTGGAAAAACTCACTCTTCCTGCTTTTGAGCCAGCTGCAACTGCAGAGTTAAAATTCCTTTCTTGGAAAACAGCTTTCCTTTTAGCAATCACTTCAGCAAGAAGGGTATCTGAATTACAGGCACTTATGGCAGTGGAGCCTTTCATCATCTTTCATGCAGACAGGGTGTCCCTCAGGACCAATCCCTCTTTCATGCCCAAGGTGGTATCCAGTGTGGCTCTTAATCAATCCATTCATTTGCCAACCTTCTTTTCTAATCCACAGAACAAAGTGGAATGGATACTGCACTCCTTAGATGTGCACAGACAACTTAGATTTTACTTGGACAGGACTAAACCTCAAAGGAAATCTGAACAACTACTGCTGGCATTTGCTGCAGGGGCAGAGGGGAAGGCTATTTCAAAGCAAACCATTTCTAAATGGATAGGCCATTGCATTCATTTCTGCTATAAGCAGCATGGAAAACCTACCCCACAGGGGATTAGACTCCATTTAACCAGGGCTGCATCTAACTCTACAGCCTTTCTCAGAGATGCCCCTACCAGAGACATCCTAGAAGCTGCTAACTGGAGTTCTGTACATACTTTCACCAAGCATTACCATTTGCCAATTTTCTCTAATTCCAGAGCTGGCTTTGTCACTGCAGTCTTGCAGGGGCTTATAGCTGGTCCTAATGCTATCTAAATTCCTCCTCCCATCCTTAGCTTTGGGAATCTACCCAAATATGATGACTGCAACAGTGAAACACGAAGAACATAGTATAGTTGTGTACACTTACCATAAATGTAGATGTTTGAGTGTATTCTATGTTGCAGTCCTGGTTACCCTCCATTCAGCCCCCTGACTTCTTTTGGCTATACCTCTATTCTCCTTTACTATACTTAAAAGCTTTTTGGTGTATTTGCTTTTTTGCTGGAGGTATAACCTTGTACAAATTATATATATATATATATATATATATATATATATATATATATATATATATATATATATATATGTATATTTAATTGCTTCCCATTAAGGGGGGCACCTGACATCTGGGGCAAGAAAAACTGATGTAATGGCATCGGCTGCATGCTTTATACCCCTGACTACCTGACATCACGGAAGATGAGACAGCAACCGACACAGGACTCAAGATGTTGATAATCAGGCCAACTGAGGGCTATTGCAAGCAGATAACCCAAATGTGATGATTGCAACAGTGAATACAATCGAACATCTACATTTATGGTAGGTGTACACAACTGTACTTTTTTCAGCTAATTAATTTGTAATACCATACAGAAAACAAATGTTCATAACTCCTTAATCATAAGAGCTATACTAAAAATGTAAATGCGAAAGTTGTTCAGTTGACACTGACCTTTGTAACGGTGTAAATGTTGACAGTGTGCATCTAAATCATTATGAAATATTTACCAAGGAATGCTGAAGTTATGCATATTTTTGACCTTTCTGGTAAAACAAATCACAATAGACTGGTGAAAATTCCATGCAGAAAGTACAGTTTTGTACCTACCATAAATGTAGATGTTCGAGTGCTCATACAGCTGCAGTCATTACATATGGGTTATCCTGCTGTCAGGCGGGTCCTCGGACGGCCGAATTCCAAAGTCTAGGTCCGGCGTCGGTTGTCGTCGCTTCTTCCCTGATGTCAGTGCGGCAGGGGTATAAGAGAGGCAGCCGACGCCATTTTCTTCAGTTTTTCTTGCCCCAGATGTCAGGTGCCCCCCAGAAGGAAGGCAAAACATAACGCTATGCAAACATGCAATATAGAAAAATCAAAAAACAGTAGTTGCAAGCAAATACACCATAAAAGAATACCCCAAATAGGTTGTATGATAAAGGTGTTTGTCATAAGGCCTGTTCTAAGGGGGGATGGAGGGGGGGGTAACTTGGACTGCAGCTGTATGAGCACTCGAACATCTACATTTATGGTAGGTACAAAACTGTACTATGTTCATCGTGCATACAGCTGCAGTCATTACAGATGGGAAGAATCCCAAAGCTAAGTAAGGGTGGTAGGTACTAAGTGGAACTAGGAGGAGCGAGGATGCCCTGCAAGACTGCTGTGGCAAAGCCCGCTCTAGATTTAGAGTATAGTGGAAGGTGATAGTGCTTGGAGAAAGTGTGCACTAAACTCCAAGTGGCTGCTTCCAAAATGTCCTTGGTAGGGATCCCCCTGAGGAAAGCTGCAGAGGTAGCTGTGGCCCTGGTGGAGTGGGATCTGATGCATGCAGGCACAGTTTTTCCATGAAATGAGTAACAAAAGCATATGCAGTGGGCTATCCATTTTGAAATTGTCTGTTTGGAAATAGCCTTTCCTTGAGCACCTGTAGCATAGGACACAAAGAGTTGCTCAGATTTCTTGAATGGCTTTGTCCTATCCAAATAATAACGAAGTTGTCTGTGAATGTCCAAGGAATGTAGTAGTCTTTCCCCATTGTTTTGTGGATTTGGATAAAAGGTAGGCAAGTGGATAGTCTGATTCAAAGCTACACTGGATACTACCTTTGGCATAAAGGTAGGGTTGGTTCGTAAGGAAACTCTGTCCTGATGGAAAATGATGAATGGTTGCACAGCCATGAGGGCCTGTAGCTCCGAAACCCTGCGTGCTGAGGTGATAGCCAAAAGAAAGGCTGTTTTCCATGACAAGTATTGTAGTTCTGTAGAAGAAGCTGGCTCAAAGGGGGGAAGGGTCAGCTTTTCCAATACGAAGTTGAGGTCCCAAGCAGGGACTGGTGGTTTCCTTGGGGGTTTTATATTTTTTGCCCCTCTGAGGAACTGCCTTAAGAGAGGATGTGAGAATAAAGAGGATATGTGTTGTACTGTGCAGAAATGGCTGAAGCGTGGATCTTGATGGAGGAGAAGGAAAGTCCACCGTTTAACGTCTCAGCTAGGTACTGTAAAATTTGAGGTATATTTATTACCCAATGATTCTGGCCCTTTTCTTGATTCCAGGCACAAAATCGTTTCCATTTGGCGGAGTAGGCTTTTCTAGTAGAAGGTCTTCTGGCCTCCAAGATGACATCCTGCACCTCCTTGGAAAGGAGAGTCTGTTGGGAAATTAAGGAATTCTCCATGCAGCTAGATTTAGGGTTTTGAGCTGGCTGTGAAGGGTTTTGTAGTTGTGCTGGGACAACAGAAGAGGGACTAGAGATAGGATCCATGGTGGGGAATGTGTCAGGCTCTTCAGGAGCGGATACCAGTGTTGTCTTGGCCAGTCTGGAGCAATGAGAATCATTTGCGGCCTCTCTGCTCTGGCTTTTAATAGAACTTTGGTCAGTAGAGGAAGAGGCGGGAAGGCATAAACTGTCAATTTTGTCAAATTGAAAGAGAGTGCATCCACTTTCCAGGCCTGTGGATGATAGGTCCTTGAACAAATTTTTTTCAACTGGTAATTTGTGTGGGTAGCAAATAGATCTATGTCTGGCTGTCCCCATGCCCGAGTTATCTTTGTGAAAACTTGAGGATGCAACTTCCATTCGTGTGGATCTGTCATATTTCTGCTTAGGTTGTCTGCCAGTGTGTTTTCCTTCCCTGGCAGGAATTGTGCCTGTAGTTGAATTTGCAATTCCAGTGCTGTGTTCCACAGGGTCATGGTTTGCCTGCACAGAGGGTATGAATGAGTTCCCCCCTGTTTGTTTATGTACCACATCACTGTGGTATTGTCTGTCCTTATCAATAACTGGTCTGGATGCAGTAAGGTCTTTGAAGGTCATAAGAGCATTTTTCATGGCTAGCATCTCCTTTTGGTTGATGTGTAGGTGCTTTTCTTTTTGGGACCATTTTCCCTGAATGCACTGATCTGCCATGTGTGCTCCCCAGGCGTAGTCTGAGGTGTCTGTTGTGATGATTTGAGTTGCTTGAGGTACACAGAAAGGGAGACCTGTGTTTCTTTGGCATGCTTGAGCCCACCACAAAAATTCCTTTTGAAGGCATGGAATGAGTGGTATAATTGTTTCCAAGTTGTGGCTGTGTTGAGACCATAAGTTTTTTAGGTACCATTGAAGTTTCCTCATATGCAGCTTTGCACATGGGATTAGTAGGATGCAAGATGCCATGAATCCCAGAGCCTGCAGGACTTTCCTTGCAGTTAGCCTGGTGAAAGTTGCCATTTTGCTGAAGTATTGAGACAGTTGCCCTTGTTTGTCTGGCGTGAGGTAGGCCATCTGGGTAGTTGTATTCAAGCTGGCACCCAGGAAAATAATCTGTTGAGAAGGTATTAGTTTTGATTTCTTTTTGTTCACTGTGTATCCCAGGACATTTAACAGTTTTATTACAAACGCCAGATGCTGCAATAGCATGTCCTTGCTGTCCGCTTGGATCAGGCAGTCGTCCAGATATGGGTAGATTTGTATTCCTTGTAGTCTGCAGAAGGTGATTACTGATGCCAGGCATTTCGTAAACACTCTGGGCGCAGTAGATAAGCCAAAGGGCAATGCAGAGAATTGGTAATGGGTTGAACCTGCAAGAAATCTGAGGTATCTTCTGCAATCTTGTCTGATAGGGACATGCATGTATGCCTCCTTGAGGTCCAATGTTACCAGCCAAGACTCCTTGCCCAGCATGGGAAGAAGCTGCTGTAATGTGAGCATCTTGAATTTTGGCACCTGTAGATATGTGTTTAGGATGGATAGGTCTAAGATAGGTCTCCAATCTTTCTCTTTCCTTGGTACCAGGAATAGTCTGGAATAAAAACCTTGACCTTGTTCTTTTGCAGGTACCTCATGAATCGCTTTCATGTCCATGAGAGCGGAAATTTGTCTTTGTGCCTCTGCCCTTTGATTTTGTGGCAGGTTTGGCATGCCTCTCTTTTTTGGAAGGGTGTGAAAGTGGAACCTGTAGCCTCTGTCTATAATGTCCAGAATCCATTTGTCTTTTGTAACAATATGCCAATTTTTTGAGAATAATGCCAGTTTTCCACCCAAAGGTGCTGCCATTAAAGCTTTGCTTGGCAGGTATAGGGGGAAGTCATTGTGTCTGTTTTCTAAATGACTGTGATCTATCTTCTCCACCTCTTGGGGTTGGTGCTTGCCACTGTCTTGCTCTGTAAGATCCTTGAGGTTGCCCTCTACCCCTTGGGCGTCTGTATCTGCCCCTTTGAGGTCTGTCCGTGGCTGGAAAGGACCAATTTTTTGAAGGCCAGTTTCTGCTGAAACGTGGAGGTTGTACCTGCAAGAAATCTTTCACTGTTTGCATTGATTTCGCTTTTTCCTCCATTTTATTTAGTACCTCCTCAGCTTTAACACCAAACAATACATCTTTTTGAAGTGGTGCATCTAGTAATTTTGCTTTGACATGATCTGGTAAGGTTTGCTCTTTGAGTCAAGCATGTCTACGTACAACAGACCCCGTAACAGCAGCTCTACATGAGGCCTCTAAGGCATCAAAACCACACTACAAGGTATGTTTACCCACTTGCTCTGCACCATGCAACAAATCCTGCAACTCTTTCAAATCTGGTTGTTGTGGTTGTGTCAATTTGCTTTTCAACTGAGTTAACAAAAACTGTTGGTACTTTAACATATGGAATTGACAGTTTAATGCCCTCATGGTTAAAGTGGCCGAGGTATACACCTTTGTCCCCCACCTTTCTAATGCTCTGGAATCTCTCTCTGAAGGTAATGGGTTTTTAGCAGTAGAGGCCTTAATTCCCTTGGGACCCTGTGAAATAGTTTCTGGGTCAGCAGTATGGCTTTTATAAAGGAACTGGTGAGAATCAGGAACCCGGTAATACCTGTCTGAGGAGCTGGAGGTAAAGAATCTGGATTAAGGCTGGCTTCTGTGTACACATCATCCAGAATATCTAAAACAGGAAGGATTGCCAGGGGCCTATGCTGGGGGAGCAGTAAAATTCCCTGAGCCTTTTCTTGGAATCTGAGTAATCTTGGCCTTCCAGTGAAAGTGTTCCCACAATGTATGCAGGGTTTCCCCAAAAGAGTAGTCCTCAGTGGGGGAGACCGAGGGAATAGACTCCTCAGCATCAGAGTCTTCGAAAGGGGAATAGGTGTAATCCTGGTCATCAGAGTGTTCTGAGGTAATAGAAGCCTGGTCTGAGGAAGGGTAGTCTTCCTCCAATCTGGGTCTTTTGTCAGAGGGGGGTTGAGAACCCCTGATAAGAGTAATCAAATCCTCAGCCATTTTAAGCATCTGCTTTTTAGGCATGGGGCCTTGAGAGGAGGTCTGAGGACCCTGTTTTTTAGTTTTCATGGCTGCTTTAGATTTTGTGAAAGATTTAATGGTAAAGGAGGAAGGCCTGAAGACGCCTTCAGAAATGGCAGGCCTGTCTAAATTCTGAGTTTCCCCGCCAGGAGTGGCGTCGGTATCTGCAGTAGGAATGGCGACCGAGGAGCCTGAGACCTCAGGTACTGAAGTCACTGGTAATGTAGTTTCATCTGTACTCAGGGGCTGCGTATGCGCCTCGCTGAGAACCGGAGAACTGGTAGTCGGCCTAAGCGTGGTCTCAGTACTCGGTGCGGACCTCGAATGTCGGTCTTTATCTTTGCATCTTTTGCTCAAAACTGGAGTCGGAGTATCCGACGACATGATATAATTAAACTTTTTGCCAAAATAATGAAGGACGAACTCCGCCCGGCGCTTAATAGTGTGCTTGTTGAATCTAGCACAAAAATGGCAGGCCGAGACGTCGTGGTCTGGGCCTAAGCAAGGTATACAGAAAGAGTGGAAATCCTTATGCGGTATTTGCTTCCCACAAGAAATGCAATTATTAACTTTGTCTGACATCGGTCTGAGGCAAGAAAAGTTTCCCCAACGGGGTACTTAGCTTTAAAGAAGACTTCGGCTGAAATACTTTCGTAAATCTCAGGAGCTGGCCGACCGGCACTTGCGAACTGCTTCTGCTTCGGGCACCGCATGGCAAGAAAGACTGAAGAAAATGGTGTTGGCTGCCTCTTTTATACCCCTGCTGCACTGACGTCAGGGAAGAAGCGACAACAACCAACGCCGGACCTAGACTTTGGAATTCGGCCGACCGAGGACCCGCCTGACGGCAGGATAACCCATCTGTAATGACTGCAGCTGTATGCACGATGGACATCCATACAATTTGTAAATAATTTATTTGTATGCATGTTGGCTTTAAAATGGTACATTAGCCAGTACTGTGTGATGCTCCTTTACTGAGATATTCACAGAAATATAAATATTATATTTCTCTTAATCTGATAATTAAACAAAGCATAATATCTCATCATCTGTAACAGACAGACTACATATCAGTGTACAAGTTGTGTGCCTCAATGTCAGCTTCAAAATGAGGTATTACTTAACATGTTGGCATGTTCCCTAGCAAAGTTATTTACCAAAATATGAAAAAATATCATAATTCTCATAAGCGAAGTCCAAAACAAACTATGATATCTGTACATGTGTACAGCATACAGATACAGCTCTTTTTCATCTTGTAAGTACTAATGCTGTCTTCAAATCATGGTCTTATTCAACATGTTGACATGTTCCCTAGCAAAGTTATTTACCACAATATGAAAAAAAATCATAATTTTCATAACCTAAGTCATAAACTAACTACGATAACTGTACATGTGTACAGCATACAGATAATGTTCTTTATCGTGTTGTAAGTACTAACATTTTCTTCAAAATGAGGTCTTACTCGGCATGTTATGTTCCCTAGCAAATTTATTTACCAAAATATGAAAAATTGTAATACATAAACCTAAGCCATAAACAAACTATGATATATGTATGTGTGCACAGCATACAGACAGTTCTTTTAGCATTGTAAAATGAGGTTTCACTCAGCATGTCAACAAGTTCCTTAGCAGACTTTACAACAAAATATGAAAACTATCAGTGGCACTCAAAGACCTATGGAATACCTATGCTTGCAATGTGGTAACGACTTTTAGTAATATGAATAACATAGGCAGCTGCTGATGGTTTTACTTGACAAGTGATAATGGCTCAGTGTTATACTGTAACTGCACAAATAATGTAATAATGACTTGCATGTCATTAGTGCAAGATTCTGCATGCTCATACAAAAGTGATAACTGCTGCACATAACTTTGTCAGCAAACATTAATTACATTACTGGTGCAGGTATTCTGCAATACTGACCCATTATCATCTGTCAGGAAAAGCCAAGAGTAATTCAGTAAAAGTTGTATATTACTGAGCACTTCCTCTCATCTAAATTATAGACAACTTACAAAGGCAGAAACATTCTCCAAAATATATGGTTGCTCCATGCCAGAATTACTGAACAAGTAAAAACGTATCTCACTGACCAATGCAGTGATTAGAATCAGCCACACAAAGTCACAAATATCAGGCTTTACTAATAGCTGCTTAGGTCTTACAAAAGCCACAGCATAAATAACTTATTTAATATCTGCAAAAACAACCTGACTTGCATTAGATACCATGTTTTGCAATTACATACAAAATTGTGGCCATCGTGGATACATATCATTCTAAGGGTATAGGCATAGGAAAAAATGACCAGATAACAGAATATACTAAAAGAACAGAGGAATTCTCTAATAGTAGTATAACACTTATTACTGAGCCCTTACTCTCAGCAAAATTCTACACATGATTGACAAAGCCAGAAATTGTGAAAAATATATGGTTGCTCCATGCCAGAGTTAGTGTACAAGTATGAACATTTTTTTCACTGAGCCATCCGCTGATTAGAAACAGACACACAAAGTCAGAAATATCTAAACTATCTGATTGATCCATGCAAAAATTAGTGGAAAAGCGATAATAACTTATCTTAATGAACCATCCCTCTGATTAAAATTAAACACATAAGTGACAAGAAACAGTGTCCAAAATATCTGGTTGATCAATACGGCAATTAGTGTAAAATTAGTATTAACATATCTCTCTCTAAGCCCTTCTCTCACCCAGACATTCAAGTTCACATCCTTGCATTAGACAACAGCTATGTGCCCAACTCCTGGAACTCTATCCCCATAACCCCTAAACACTAAGATGCACGTGTGCAGTGTTCATACAATATAGTGGTTTCAACTATACAGTCAGTCTCCATGCATGTTATAGTACAGCAAGCATAATACGGTTAATACAAGCAGAAGTTCCAGTGAATGCATCATGTTTAACCAAAAACAAAAAAGAGGAAAGGAAAAGAAAGAATGAAAGTGGGGGGAGAGAGACAGACAGAGAGAACAAAACAGCAGAAAAATAGAAGTTGAGAAAGAATAAGAAAGAGAAGAAACTGGGTATACTTCCCTAGTACAGCTAGTCTCTACTTTTTTTTTTTTTTTAAAACAAGTTTATTGTTTTTAACATACAAAATAAATATCATAACAATCTT
Organism: Protopterus annectens; assembly: GCF_019279795.1. NCBI lineage: Eukaryota > Metazoa > Chordata > Ceratodontiformes > Protopteridae > Protopterus > Protopterus annectens. The sequence continues at coordinate 229,416,671 of NC_056746.1, forward strand.
ATACAATCAATTAAAATGTAAATAGTTATAACATTTAATAAAACAACCAAAATATTTACAGAGACATCCACTACAAATCAAATCAATTGATTAAACTGTAATGTCTTACTAATGAAACTAAAATTTTTTTAACAGGTTTTGTAAAGTATCCCATATAGTACAGTAAGACGTTTTTCTAGTAGTTCTTGACTTTATTGTGCTAGTCTCTACTTTTGAGGCAAACACTTATGCAAAAACAAAAGACAAAAATCAATGTATATGCTACTATCCAGAAAGTCAAATATTCCAACTTCATATCCTAAGGTAATACTAACATACCCTTAAACATCACTAAGCAAATAATAAAACAGATGCTTTACTAAGCAAATATAAAAAAGCATATTATAACCCTAATTACATTAACATTTCACAAATCAGTGAGATCCAAAAGGCAATACCACTGGATGATAGTTCTTTGGGGATCAAAGCCATTAGAATAAATTAATCATACTTAGAAAGAGAAAAGAAACAAGATGTAATTTAAACATTTTTTCCAGCACTATGCATCAACTGTACAACAGAAAATAAATTTGTGCTCACCAATAATCACCAAAACTATTCTCTTAGAAAGGGATAAAGCATGGAACCAATTTCAAAACACCAAACCCCACTAGACAAACTAACATACTTAGAACTAAGGAATAAAGCCAAAAAATACATCAAAATGGACAAAGTCAACTATTACCAAAACTTACAACAAACACATGTAAACAACCGCCAGAAGTTCTGGGCTGCAATCAACTCTGTATTGCAACCTGGAAAAACAGTACCACCATCACCCACAACTTAGAACAACCATGAAAACATCCCCACCCAGTTTAATAAATAGTTTACTGAAACAATCCAAGCCCTAACTAATAACCAACTGATTACTAGCACCCCTTAACAAACACACCAACTACAACAGACACACACTTGAACAACAAACTAATACATCCCACTTTACCTTTCAACCAGTATCAACCTAAACTATTCAAAAGCTTCTCCAAAAGCTGAAACCCACCACTCTGGCTGCCGATAACCTACCCTTTGAATACCTCCAAATAGCTGCACCTGCGATAGCCTATCCTGTTTCAATCCTCATCAATAGGTCCATCTCCGAATGCAAAGTACCATACATATGGAAAACTTCCTATATAACAGCAATACACAAAGGAGGTAACTCCTTTGAATTCAACAACAACCATCCTATTGCTATTTTATCACCCTTACCAAAAATCTTAGAATGGGTCATACACACACAACTCATGGACTACCTTCAAAAAAAACAATTTGCTATCCAAAAACCAACATGGCTTTAGACCCTTTCACATTACCACCACCGCACTAGTAGCATTCACTAACAGCATTAATCAGTATAGAAACAATGGCCAACTAAGTCTCTGCCATATTCTTAGACTTGTCTAAAGTATTTGAAATGGTGGATCATAAACTTCTTCATACTCTATTTACCCTCAAACTCAATTACTCCTCCTTCAAATGGTTTGAGAACTATCAGGTCGCCAACAAGCTGTTAAATGGCAGAACCAAATATCCTCTCTACTACCAGTATCCCTAGGAGTCCCACAAGGCTCCATCCTAGGTCCATTACTCTTCACTCTATTCACCAATCAATTCTCTTCCTCCATGCCAAAAGCCACAATAATTCAATATGCTGATGACACCACAATCATATGTGCCGCCCCAACACTTGAACACCTCTACTCCCAAACACAAGAATGCTTCTCACAAGCTGAAAACTGGCTTAGCAATCCCCAGCCTATTCTCAACCCAGCCAAAACCAAATTACTTATCTTCACTTCTTTTAGAGCTCTCCCCCATTCAGACAACTTCACTTTTACCTCTAACAAAACCATTATTACCCCAACTACCCACACCAAACTTCTTGGTGTAGAAATAGACAATCACCCAAAATTCGACTTGCATACTGCTCAAACTGTAAAGTTAGTTCACAAAAAACAGGGTCTCCTTTAACGTAACAAGTAATTTCTCTCCAAGCAATCCAAAACCACAATAGTCAGGACACATCTACTATCCACCCTCCCCTATGCATCCCCAGTATTTACCAACCTTCATAAATCTGAACTATCCAAACTAGAAACCTGCTATAATAAGATAAATTTGCAACAGAATCAGCATATAGAACACACCACTGTATAGCTCTCAAGAAATTTAACTGGTTGGAGTACCCTCAAATACTTCAACTCAATCAATTGTCACTAGCACATATGTTATACCATCACTCAGATATGATTCCAGCCCTCCAAAACCTAATACACCCTCACACCACCACAAGAACCCTGAGATCAAGTACCCTTAACCTCCTTGAAGTTACAAGACATAAAAATGAGTTAGGTAAATCTCTCTTTAGCTGCTACATTTCCAGACTCTGAAACTCCCTCCCTCCCTACCCAAATAACATAAAATAACTCCACACCACAATTCAAAAAACTACTAAAAACACACCTCACAAACAACTGGCTATGCTCTTGTCTTACCCCTGGATAAAGGCTGAAATACTAGAAATATCTACAGTCACTGGCAATGTTAACTCTAGCTTCTAACATGTAACTATCTGCTGTTCTAAGCATAACTGTTATATCCTAGCTGTATAAGGCTACAATATACTTCATGTGTTAGTATGTACAGAATGTATTTTACTGTAAGATGAATTTATTATATAACAACTATCTAAGAGCCTGAAAACAGGCCATATTTACCTATGATTGAAAAAAGAAGTTATGTACTCACCATAACGTTCCATCTGAGTAGTTATACTTCATTTTTCTGCAACCTGTGGGTATACGGATCCATATCGGATCCGAGCCGGCGACTTTTTTTTCCTAGCATCCGCTCCAAGCTCCGAGCTCTTCCCCCGACCCATAATACACCACCATCTCCTATCTTCCCTCAGATCGAGTCTGCTGCAACTATACATATTAGCAACTTGACTAAACAAACCTAACATGTTTATTCACATGAAAAGATCAGGGGGATGGAGGGCGGGAAGGTTGCAGAAAAATGAAGTATAACTACTCAGATGGAACGTTATGGTGAGTACATAACTTCCTTATTTGAAGTAGTTAACTTCACTGAGTACATAACTTCTTTATCTGAAGTAGTTAACTTCATTTTATCTGCAACCTGTGGGACAGAGTCCACAGCTACTCAACAAATCCTGGAAGGCCCTCATGGAAGGATATTCCTGAGCACCGCAGAGCCAAAGGATGCTCTCCCTCTGGAAATCCGATTCAACTTGTAATGGGAGATGAAAGTATGAGAATTTGCCCAAGTTGCTGCTGCGCAAATGTCATCCAAAGGAACCTTAGACCAAAAAGCAGCGGAAGTCACCATGGACCTGGTAGAGTGAGCTTTAATCAGACCAAGAGGAGATAACCCCTTGGCTTTGTAAATGTGTAGAATGCAAAGAGTGATCCATCTGGCTAAAGAAACCTTGGAAATTGCCTTGCCCAAATGAGGTTTGGAAAATGAGACAAATAATTGATCAGACTTATGGAAGGATTGTGTTCTATGAAGGTAGAAACTAAGCTGTCTATGAACATCTAACAAATGAAGTTTATATTCCCCTTTGTTCTGAAAATTTGGAAAGAAAACAGGTAGATTAATTGTTTGGTTTATATTTGACTGGGATGCCACTTTGGGTAAAAACAAAGGATTTGTATGGAGTGAGACCCTGTCCTTATGGAAGACCAAATAAGGAGGCACGGCAGACAAAGCCTGCAGCTCAGAGACCCTCCTAGCCGATGTAATAGCCACTAGGAAGGCAGTCTTCCAAGGCAAAAACTTTAGATCCACTGATGCAGCAGGTTCAAAAGGAGGAGATTCTGATGACTGGAGAACCAAAGTGAGATCCCAAGGAGGAACCGAATCTTTGATGGGAGGGCGCAGAAGGAAGGTGCCTTTTAAAAAAGCTTTACACAGCCTAGAAGAGGAGAGTGCAATCTTATTTTCACCTGCATGAAAATTAGAAATGGCTGCCATCTGTACTTTCACCGTGGAGGAGCTAGCTCCTTGCTGAAAAATACTAGTTAAGAATTCCAACACCGCTGAAACAGGGGCTTGTAAAAGGATCCAGGTTTCTCTGAGAGGCCCAGAGAGAGAAACATCTCCATTTACTGCAATAGACCTTCCTAGTGGAATCTTTAAGAGTAGCCACTAGTATAGATTTTACAGGGGATGAAAGGCCGGGAGCCCTGGCAATCAAGGGAACTGGAGCAGCCAAGCTGTCAGCTTTAGACTGCCCAGATTGGGAGGGTAAGCACCCGTAGGATGAGAGATTAGATCCGGACAGGGATCCAGAATTCACTGAGGCGCTAGAAGATGAGACCAAAGGAAGGGGAACCAAACTTGATGAGGCCAGAATGGGGCAATGAGGATCACTATGCACCCCAGTAAACAGGCTTTCTGAAGAAACTTCGGAATGAGTGGTAACGGCGGGTAAGCATACAGTAAGCCGGGGGGGGCCAAACATAGACTAGAGCGTCTCTGGGGGCATTCCCTGGTGGGGGAATCAGAGCGAAGAACTTACTGCACTTCGCTTTAGAAGGAGATGCGAAGAGATCACAGCAAGGCTGTCCCCATGCAAGGAATATCTACTCCGGTACTGACTGTTTCAGAGACCACTCGTACGGCATCAGAATAGCCCAACTTAATCTGTCCGCTAAAATGTTGTAGCGTCCCGAGCGTCCCGGAATGGCATTGCAATCAGAAACCGACAGGTGGAAATCGTCCACTCCCACAATCTCATGGCCTCGCAACACAGAGGATAAGACCTGGTTCTCCCCTGCTTGTTAATATACCAGACAACGGACATGTTGTCTGACTTGAACTGCAATCGTACCCAGAGGAAGGACAGTGTGGAAGACTTTGAACGCTAAAAGCACTGCCTTCATCTCTAGAACATTTATGTGCAACTTGGTCTCTGAGACCACGTGCCTTGGACTGTCCTTCCCAAACAGTGTCCCCCACACCTGAGTTGGGAGGCGTCCGTGATCACTGTGGCTTGGGCTGGAGATGACAAGAAAGGAGCCACCAAAGGAGAGATGTCCTGCAGGTGTGACTGATCCTTATCGGAAAATCCACAGGCAGGTCCAGCCAAGACCATTGGACAGCTAGAGTCCAATGAAGGACCCGCACAGGGAGGCGTGCGCAAGGGAGAATAGAAATCGAAGCAGCCATAGAGCCCAGAGCCCGAAGCACATCGCTCACCTTTGGAAATTTGAGGTTCACAATTAGAGCGGTGTGGTACCTGGTGTGTGAAATCCTGTCCGGTGTTAAGAAAACTTTTAGCTGCAAAGTGTCTAGCCGTGCCCCAATGAAATCTAGAACTTGTACTGGTTGCAAAAGGGATTTGTGGACACTGACTGTAATCCCCAGCTTATCTGCCAAGAGGAGAAAGTAGTCTCGAGCCAGACACAGAAAAAGCTTGGTGGACGCAGCGAAGAGCCAATCTTCCGGGTAAGGAAATACCTGAATTCCCTGAAGCCTCAGGTGAGCTGCTATTACTGCCATTACCTTGGTGAACACTCTGGGAGCTGTGGTGAGATCAAAGGGTAGAGCTCTGAACTCAAAGTGACTTGCTCCCAGCCGGAAATGAAGAAACCCCCTGGAGCTTCTGTGGACCTTGATATGGTAGTAAGCATCCTGGAGGTCTAAAGAGCACATCCAGTCGCACTCTTGGTGATAAGGTAGAATGGACTGTAGGGTGACCATCCGGAAAGTACAGTTTTGTACCTACCATAAATGTAGATGTTTGAGTGTAGACACTGCTGCAGTCATTACACTTGGGTTATCCTGCCATCAGGTGGTTCCCCAGCCGGCCTGAGTTCCAAAGTCTTGGTCTGGCATCAGTTGCTGTCACCTCCTCCCGGACGTCAGTGCGACAGGGGTATATAAGATGCAGCCGACGCCATTTTCTTCAGTTTTTTCTTGCCCCAGATGTCAGGTACCCCCAAATAGGTAGGCAATTCAAATTGCTAATAAAAAATACATAAGAAATGCAAACAACATACTTTCAGCTACCAGCAAATACTCCCCATAGGTAGTAAAAGGTAGAGGAACTAGGTACGTACTAGCCAGTAAGAGGGGAAGGAGGGAGGGTAACCTGGACTGCAGCAGTGTCTGCACTCGAACATCTACATTTATGGTAGGTACAAAACTGTACTATGTTCATCGTGTGACACTGCTGCAGTCATTACACTTGGGTAGAATCCCAAAGCTGAGGTAGGGTGGTTGGTTCTATAAGGCATTAGGGGTGGCTATAAGGCCCTGCAGCACTGCAGAGGCGAAGCCAGCTCTGGATTTAGAGTATAAAGGCAGATGGTAATGCTTGGTGAAGGTATGCACAGAACTCCATGTTGCTGCTTCCAAAATATCCTTGGTAGGTACTCCTCTGAGGTAGGCAGTTGAAGTGGCTGTTGCCCTGGTGGAGTGAGATCTAATGCTGTTAGGCACAGGTTTTCCATGGTGCGTATAGCAGAAACGTATGCAATGTCCTATCCATTTGGAAATGGTCTGTTTTGAAATAGCTTTTCCCTGTGCTGCTGCAGCACATGCTACCAATAATTGCTCAGATTTTCTGAAAGCTTTGGTTTTCTCCAAGTAGAAGCGTAACTGGCTATGAATGTCCAATGAATGCAGTAGTCTTTCCCCTTTATTCTGTGGTTTTGGATAAAAAGTAGGCAGGTGAATGGTTTGGTTTAGAGACACACTTGAAACCACCTTAGGCATAAACGTAGGGTTAGTTCTTAAGGACACCCTGTCCTGGTAGAACATGAGGAAAGGTTCCACTGCCATTAGTGCCTGTAATTCTGAAACTCTTCTTGCAGAAGTTATTGCCAGGAGCAGAGCAGTTTTCCAAGAAATGTATTTTAATTCTGCCATGCTAACTGGTTCAAAAGGAGGTAAAGTTAATTTTTCCAAAACAAAGTTGAGGTACCAAGTTGGAGCAGGTGCTCTACTGGGCGGTCTTGTGTTTTTAGCCCCTCTGAGGTGTTGTTTTACCAAAGGATTAGAGAAAATTGGTGGATCCGTGTTGTAATGTGCAGAGATGGCAGAGTCATGGATCTTGATGGATGAAAAGGAGAGGCCTTTGTCCAGCATCTTAGTCAAATATTGTAGTATCTGAGGAATGTTTGGCCCAAGAGGATCAAGGCTGTGAGCCTGGTTCCAGGCACAGAATCTCTTCCATTTATCCGAGTAGGCTTTCCTGGTACTAGGCCTTCTGGCCTCCAGAATGACATCCATAACTGCTTTGGAGAGAGGCATTGCTTCCGTGGCTAGGGAATCTTCCATGCAGCTAGGTTTAGTGTCTTTAGCTGGCTGTGGAGTAACTGACTGTTGTGCTGAGACAGCAGATGTGGTATTTGAGGCAAAATCCAGGGTGGTCCTTGTGCTAAGTTTTTTAAGATTGGGTACCAGTGCTGGCGTGGCCAGTCTGGTGCAATCAGGATAATTTTTGGCTCTTCTTGCCTGGCTTTTATGAGTACCTTTGGGAGAAGAGGCAGTGGTGGAAAAGCATATACTTGTAGGTTTGTCCAGCTGAATGAGAGGGCATCCACTTTCCATGCTTGCGGATGGTAACTCCTTGTGCAGAATTTCTTTAGCTGGCAATTCATTGGGGAGGCAAACAGATCTATGCCCGGGTTCCACCATTTCTTTGTTATCATTCTGAATATTTGAGGATTCAATTCCCATTCGTGGGGATCCATGATATTTCTGCTTAAGTCGTCTGCCAGTGTGTTTTTCTCTCCTGGCAGGAACTGTGCTTGTAGATGAACTTGATAGTTTATAGCTGTGTTCCACAAGGTCATGGCTTGTCTGCAGAGGGGGTAGGAGTGAGTGCCCTCTTGCTTGTTTATGTACCATACAACTGTCTTTAGTAGTAGTTGTCCTGGATGGAACAGGTCCTTGAAAGCTGTAAGGGCATTTTGTACAGCTAGCATCTCTTTTTGATTGATATGAAGATGCCTTTGTTCTGCGGGCCACTTGCCCTGAATACATTTTCCTGCCATGTGTGCTCCCCAGGCGTAATCCAATGCAGCTGTTGTCAGTGTTTGCCAGGCTGTGGGATGAGTGAAAGGCTGTCCCTTGTTGAGGTGACAAGCTTGAGCCCACCATCGAAACTCCTGTTGAAGGCAAAGTATTAGTGGTATAACTGTTTCCAAACTTTGACAGTGTTGAGACCATACATTCTTTAGGTACCATTGTAGTTTCCTCATATGCAGTCTGGCAAATGGAATTAGTAGTATGCAAGATGTCATGAAGCCCAAGGCCTGCAGAATCTTCTTGCAGAGAGTTGGGTCTTTGTTGCCATCAATTGAAAGTATTGTGTCAGTTGTCCTTGTTTGTCTGGCATGAGAAAAGCCATCTGGGCCGTTGTGTTCAAGCTGGCACCCAGGAATATTATCTCTTGTGAGTGCACTAGTTTTGATTTCTTTTCATTTACTGTGTACCCCAGGCAACTTAACTTTTTTTTACAAACGCCAGATGCTGTAGAAGAATGTCCTTGCTCTCTGCTTGAATCAGGCAGTCCTCCAGGTATGGGTAAATTTTAATTCCTTTCTGTCTGCAAAATGCAATTACTGGTGCCAGGCACTTTGTGAAGACCCTGGGCGCAGTAGACAATCCAAAGGGCAGTGCAGAGAATTGCAAGTGCATTGGACCAGCTAAGAACCTGAGGTATCTTCTGCAGTTTTGTCTGACAGGGACATGCAGGTATGCCTCCTTGAGGTCCAAAGTCACGAGCCAAGCTTGCTTGCCCAGCATGGGAAGAAGCTGCTATAATGTCAACATTTTGAATTTCGGAACATCCAGGTAAGTGTTCAGTGAAGAAAGATCCAGAATGGGCCTCCAGGCTTTGTCTTTTCTGGGAACCAGAAAGGGTCTTGAGTAAAATCCTTGCCCTTGTTCCTGTGGTGGTACCTTTTGAATAGCTCCCATGTTCATGAGTGCCATAATCTGTTTTTGGGCCTCTGTCCATTGATTTAGTGGCAGATTTGGCATTTCTTTTAATCTTTGCAGAGTGTGAAAGCGGAACCTGTAACCTTTTGAAATAATATTGAGAACCCATTTGTCTTGGGTGATCATATGCCAACTGTGATAAAAACGTGCCAGTTTTCCTCCCAGAGGGGCTGCCAAGAGTGAGTTGCTTGGCAGCTGGAGTGGGAAGTCACTGGGGCTGTTTTTTATATGGTTGGTGTCTGTCTTCCCCTTCTTTCTGGCCTGATGCACCCCATTGTCAAGGCCTGTAAGGACCTTGTGGTTGTCCTCTACCTCTTGGCCATCTCTATCTGCCCCTTTGAGGTCTGTCATTAACTGGAAAGGACCAATTCTTTGTTGGCCAGTTTCTACTAAATCGAGGAGGCTGAACCTGTAAGAAATCCTTCATTGTTTGCATAGATTTTGCCTTATCCTCCATTTTTCTTTAATACCTCTTCTGCTTTAACTCCAAATAAAACATCCTGCTGTAAAGGTGCATTTAGCTTTAACATGATCTGGTAACGTACGTTCTTTTAACCATGCATGTCTTCTAATGACAGAGCCTGTAACTGCTGCTCTGCATGAGGCCTCTAAAGAATCAAAACCACATTGCAAAGTATGCTTTCCCACTTGTTCAGCGGCATGCAATAAATCCTGCATTTCTTTAAAATTAGAAGGATCTGTATCTGGAAGCATTTTTTGTTTCAACTGAGACATCAAAAATTGCTGATATTTTAGCATGTGAAACTGGTAATTTAAGGCTCTCATTGTTAAAGTTGCAGACTTATATACTTTCTTTCCCCATCTGACTAGTGCTCTGGAATCTCTGTCAGAGGGAACTGGGTACTTTGCTGATGAGGCCTTAACCCCTTTGGGTCCCTGAGAAATAGTTTCAGGATCAACAACAGGGCTTTTATACAGAAATTTGTGTGAGTCAGTAATATCTGTCTGGTTTAAGTGGAGCTGGAGGTAAGGAATCAGGATTTAAGCTGGATTCAGTGTACACATCATCCACAATATCTAGCACTGGCGGAACAGCCAGGGGTCTGTGTTGAGGTAATAATAGGAAGTCTCTGAGCCTTTTCTTGGAGTCTGAATAATCCTGGCCTTCCCAATGGAAATGCTCCCTCATGGTATGTAAGGTTTCCCCAAAGGAGTAGTCCTCAGGCGGAGAGGCTGATGGAATAGATTCCTCAGCATCAGAATCCTCATAAGGGGGTAAAGAATATCCCAGGTCTGAGGATGAATCTGAGGAAATGGACCTCTGGTCGGATGAATCATAATCTGCATCCTGTCTAGGCCTTTTATCAGGTGGGGGATGGGAACCCCTGGTCAGAGTGATTAGGTCTTCGGCCATTTTGAGCATTTGTTTCTTAGGCATGGAGGCCTGTCCTGGAGAATGCTGTACTTGTTTCTTAGTTTTTAAAGGAGGCTTCGACTTAGAAGAGGGTTTAATGCTTAGCTGAGTAGTTCTGAAGACACCCTCTGAAGCTGCGGGTAGCTCAGGTACTACGGATTCCTCTGCAGGATCGGGTTCGGTCTGCTGAAAAGCTACTGCATCCGAAGGCCCAGCCATCTCCACGTGGGGGTCGGGGGAGGCCTGTGGTTCTGCAGAAGCGGTCGTCAGGGGCTGCGAAGGCGCCTCACTGAAAACCGGAGAACCGGTAACTGGCCTAGAAGAGGCTTCATCGTTAGTTTTGGGCCTCAGATGCCTGTCTTTGTCTTTGCGTTTTTTATGAATACCAGTAGTCAGAAGTTCCAACGGCATGGTATAATTAAATTTTCTGCCAAAGTAATGTCGAGCAAAATCAAACTGACGTTTAATAGTGTGCTTATTAAACCTAGCACAAAACAGACAACCAGTAACGTCGTGGTCTGGGCCTAGGCATGGGATACAATAAGAATGGAAATCCTTATGAGGTATTTGCTTCCAACAAGAAATACAGTTATTAACTTTTACTGACATCGGTCTGAGGCAAGAAAAAGTTTCCCCAACAGGGTACTTAGCTTTGTAGAAGACTTCAGTTCTGGATTCAGAATGAAAATCTCAGGAGTAGGCCGACCGGCACTTGCGAACTGCTTTTGCTTCGGGCACCACGCGGCAAGAAAGACTGAAGAAAATGGCGTCGGCTGCATCTTATATACCCCTGTCGCACTGACGTCAGGGAGGAGGCGACAGCAACCGACGCCGGACTAAGACTTTGGAACTCAGGCCAGCTGGGGAAATGCCTGATGGCAGGATAACCCAAGTGTAATGGCTGCAGCAGTGTCACACAATGAACATCTTTTGTTTGGCAACAGACAGGTTCAAGGTTGACAGGTCCAAAATGGGCCTGAAGTCCCCCATCTTTTTTGGCACTAAAAAGAACCTGGAGTAAATGCCTAATCTGGCCTGGTCGAGGGGGACCAGTTCAATGGCTCGTTTGTGAAGTAGCTTTGAAACCTCTAGAGCTGCAGCCTCCCTGTGAGCAGGTGGGACATCCGGGATGTGTCTTGTAGCACTTGGCGGGGCAACAAACGGGATAGTGTAGCCTCTGGATATTATCTGTAGCATCCAACAATCTGTGGTTATGGACTCCCATGCCACTGGGTGCAATGATAATCCCCCCCCCCGACTGCCTCCAGAGTAGGACAGCCAGGTACCCCCTCAGGGCTGCTGTGTGGGCCTGTCAGGAAAAAGATTCCCTAGACCCGAAGTTCCTGGGACCCCCCTCTACCTCTGGGATGGCATCGATCCTGTCCCCCTCTGCCTCTGAGGGAAGAGTTGTCCTGAAACTCCCGGGAAAACTGTGATTTCCGGAACCACATCTTCTTTTGCCCTCTTTGGTTCTTAGAAAAGGACCACTGAGGGCTAGAGAAGTGGATCCCGATGGCAGACAAAGTCTTCCCATCTTTTTTACTCTGGACAAGAGTGTCACGTACTGTCTTCCCGAAAAGGGAGGAACTGTCGTAGGGAGCATTAGTAAAAGACGCACTGAAAGGGTCTGTAAACTGACACAACCTGAGCCAGGCATAACGCCTCATGGCTACGTCTGTCCCAGCTGCCCTAGCTGCTCCTTCCATGGTGTGGGAAAGGAGACGCATGGACATGTTTGATACCAACTTCAGAGTGGACATTTTCGCAGAAAACAGTTGTTTGTCCTGCTGTGATAAGGACTCTGGGGGAGACTCGGCGAATTCCGAAACGAGGTCTCGCTGCAGCCGTATCACGTGCCAAATAGTTCAGTGCAGGAATGGAAAAGTTTGCTGACAAACGCGCTTCCCAAACCTATCCACCGACCTGGACTCCTTGTCCAGAGGGTGGACTGAGGAACTCTCTTGCACCAGTTCCTTCTTGGTGGCTGCTGCGACCACCATAGCATCAAAGGGGGCTCCTTTAGACCAAGTTTGTCTGTCGGTGGGAGGAGAAAGAATCTTGTCAGAGTATTTGGGCATGGGCTCTACGGTGTCAGGCTCCTTCCATGCCCGTGTGGTGATAAGGTCCACCAAGGGGTCTGCTGGAGGGGACACCCAGGAAGTAGATGGGCCTAAGCCAAAGGCCTCCAGGAACAAAGACTCATCCGTAGAAGGTTTTGGGGCTGACCAACCTCCCCTCTGGCGGAGGATCGCCATGATGTCTCCGAAGGACATCTTCGGGAAGTTAGCTGGGGGAACCTTCTCCATCTAAATCCGTGTCCGTAGTGAGGGACTCAGGGGAGTTCAAGTGCCTCCTTTTGCACTTGCACTTACGGGGGCCCTCTTCATTGGGACTCTCTGAAGAGGACTCATGAGCCGTGGGGGGTTCCTCAAGGGGAATAGCCTGGGGCTCCTCTGGGACGGGCTGTCCCTGAGACAGGATGAAGGGAGATATTGCCAAAACCAGTGCAGTCTGGGTGGAATCAGAGGAGATGGGCTGAGGTCTCAATCCTTGGGAGAGAAACCTCTCCATCACTTTGAACGCCTAAGGAGAGCGTACCTCCTTGGCACCCAGCAAGGAAAACGCTCTCCCCAGGTCCGAAGTGGGGATCGGAGCTGAAGCGAGGGTAGCCTGAGGTCCAAGGGAACAGTTCGGATACAAAAAGGTCGGGGTCAAAGATGGATTAATTCCCTCGGGTTCGACTCATCCACGGCTCAGAGAGTCACTTGGATCTGAATTGGATGGATCCGTGGAACTCAAGGTTAACAGCCAGAGTCGAGGTTGGTGGAACCGTCGGCACCGAGCTACCAGCTCCAAAGAGTCTCAGATCCAAGAACCCCGAAGCAGCCACACGGATCAGGGAAGGACTAATGGGGCGGAAAAAGGGCATGGAGGTCCCCCCTCCATAGGGAGAGGGGACTGGCAGGACTCCCATCTGAATATGGGTCTGAATGAATCTCCGCATCATCCTGTCCATGTCCAAGTCTGATAGGCTCTGAGTCAATCACGAAGAGGCGACCAACTCGGATCTGGCTGGTCTGCGCAGTAAGGGTGATGAAGGCCTCAGACCAGAAGACTCCAATGGCTCCGGCAAGAAACGGGGTGAGCGGAGCTTGGGAGAAGCTGGCCTCAAAGTCTTGGATGGTAGAGTAGGGAAAGATTCCCTGTCCGGGGACCTCTTGCAAGGTCTATCCCTCTTCCTCTCTTCATCCTCCTTGCACCTTTCGCTGTCCTTTTCTTTTTCTCTCTCTCTTGCTTTTTCTTTGTCTCCCCCAACACCAGAACAAGTGGGAGTTTGAGTCCCTGTCTGAGTGGGTGGTTGGGCGGGAGTACCTGAGACCGAGGCCATGGCAGAATCCAGCATGGAGGCAGGGAGAAGACACTTGGCAACTAACTTGGCCTTCCTGTCCCTGAGGGCCCTTGGGTTAAAGTATGCACAGACTGAACACTGTGTTGATAAATGGGGCCCTCCCAAACATATTACACACAGAGTGTGACCATCAGCCGCTGAGAGCTTATGGGCACACACTGTGCATTTTTTGAAAACTGACTTAGGCTGATCAGCCATAGTCTAACACTAATTGACACTCCCTAAAGAGAACACAACACACTAACACATGCTGAAGGGAAGTGGGCCTAGAACTACTTTCAGCATTAAAAAAAAACTTTTTTTATTGAAGCTATAGCGACGAACAGCGTACACTAAAGGGGTGGAGAGGAAGGGAAAACTAACTACCACTTGCACACAAAAACAGAATTAACCTACTTACTTATCCCTGAAGCTCAGAGCAAAGGAGATCACGATGCTTACTATGGCGCGGCAAACGAGATCTGAGAGAACATAGGAGATGGGTGGTGTATTATGGGTAGGGGGAGGAGCTTGGAGCAGATGGTAGGAAAAAAAAAGTCGCCGGCTCAGATCTGATATGGATCCGTACATGCACAGGTTGCAGATAAAATGAAGTTAACTACTTCAGATCCTGTTTTTGTATGTGTATTTCATCATTTGTATTAATTTGATCATATATGTTTATGTACCTGTGATGTAACTGGACCTTCTCTCCCCGGGCCTCCACTGAAAATGGACGTGTCCCCAGTCGGACTTTCCCAGTCAACAAATGTAAAATAAAATAAATAAATACCTTACAGGTAAGTGTTCAAATCCAGTTACATGTAATTCAGTGAAGTAAAAAGCAACACTGACAGGATAAGTATGGCAATAAACATGCCTTCCAATTGTCCCTGATTTTGCCCACCCCCTTGTAAAATTGCTGACTTGAAAGAGCATGCTCTGGCACTGGGAATAATTTACATACCTCTCAGCTGTGCCAGATTTTGCACAAGGACCTTGATTTTGCCTCATATTTTGATTTACTGATTAGGATTATAATCACTCAATAGTGCAATACATTAGAGTTTTTTTTTTTTTGTTTACTTCTTCAGAAAATGCACACTGATGGAAAGCCTGTTGTGCAATTAACTTTTCAAGATAATTTAAATAAAATCCAAAAACTGTTTACAATTTTATCTTTCCATGTTTGGAGCTGAGGGTGCAGAATTTGGTTCTCCTGCTGAGACAGCAAGGAAGGTGTCTGAGGCAGGTGCAATGGCAAAATGTGTGACACACTGCGCAAAAGTGGGTACCAGTGTTGGTGAGGCCAGTCTGGAGCAATCAAAATCAATTACAATTTTATCTTTCCACCATTACTTTCACCCTGATTCTTGGGGAAAAAAAAGTTGAGAGCTATGAAGGAAGTTATCGGTAAGAGAAAGTGCAGTTGTGTACATTTACCATAAATGTAGATGTTCGAGTGTATTCACAGTTGCAGTCATTACATTACGGTAATCTGCTGGCAAGTTGCCCTCAGTCGGTCTGATTAACAAAGTCTTGGGTCCTGCATCGGTTGCTGTCCCTTCTTCCATGACGTCAGGTCGTCAGGGGTATAAAACATGCAGCAAGCGCCATTACATCATTTTTTCTTGTCCCAGATGTCAGGTGCCCACCAAATGGGGAGCAAAATATATATATATATATATATATATATATATATATATATATATATATATATATATATATATATATAAAATTAAAAACACAAAAATATACCTCCAAACAAGAGCAAATACACCAAAAAGGCTTTTAAGCATAGTAAAAGAAAGTAAAGGTATAGTAAGAGAAAAACAGGGGGCTGGAGGGAGGGTAACCAAGACTGCAACAGTAAATACACTCGAACATCTACATTTATGGTAAGTGTACACAACTGTACTATGTTCATCGTGTTTCACTGTTGCAGTCATTACATTTGGGTAGATTCCCAAAGCTATGGTTGGGAGGATGTATTTATATAGCATTAGGACTAGCTGTAAGGCCCTGCAAAACAGCAGTGGCAAAGCCAGCTCTGGATTTAGAGAAAATTGTTAAGTGATAATGCTTGGTGAAAGTATGAACTGAACTCCAGGTAGCAGCTTCTAGAATATCCCTGGTAGGAACACCTCTGCGAAAGGCTGTTGAAGTAAATGCAGCCCTGGTGGAATGAGATCTGATCCCCTGGGGGATAGGTTTTCCATGGTGCTTATAACATAAATTAATACAATGGCTTATCCATTTAGAAATAATTTGTTTTGAAATAGCCTTCTCCTCTGCCCCTGCAACAAATGCTATCAGTAGTTGTTCAGATTTTCTTCGAGATTTAGCCCTGTCCAAGAAGAATCTAAGTTGACTGTGCACATCCAAGGAATGCAGAATCTGCTTCCCCTTGTTCTGTGGATTGGGAAAGAAAGTTGGCAAATGAATGGACTGATTAAGAGCCACACTGGATATCACCTTGGGTATGAAGGATGGATTAGTCCTGAGAGACACCCTGTCCGCATGAAAGATGATGAAAGGCTCCACTCCCATAAGGGCCTGTAATTCAGATATCCTTCTAGCTGAAGTGATTGCTAAAAGGAAGGCTGTTTACCAGGAACAAAATTTTAAGTCTGCAGTAGGAGCTGGCTCGAAAGGAGGTAGAGTGAGTTTCTCCAATACAAAGTTAAAGTCCCAGGCAGGGGTTGGAGCTCTCCTGTGTGGTCTCAAGTTTGTGGCCCCTCTGAGATACTGCTTTAGAAGAGGATGAGAGAAGAGGGGGGGTATGTGTTGTAATGAGCTGAAATGGCAGAGGCATGGATTTATATGGAAGAAAAAGACAGGCCCATGTGAAGCATCTCAGTTAAGTAATGCAAAATCTGAGGTAAATTGGGCACTGCTGTGCTCATCCCTTGAGACTGATTCCAGGCACAGAATCTTTTCCATTTTTCAGCATAAGATTTCTAGTAGTAGGCCTTCTCGCCTCCAAAATGACATTCATCACGTTTGCTTAGGGATGCTAAGGGGGGAATTTAAATGATTAGCCAAGCTGCAAGATTCAATGTTTGGAGCTGAGGGTGCAGAATTTGGTTCTCCTGCTGAGACAGCAAGGAAGGTGTCTGAGGCAGGTGCAATGGCAAAATGTGTGACACACTGCGCAAAAGTGGGTACCAGTGTTGGTGAGGCCAGTCTGGAGCAATCAAAATAATTTTTGGTTTGTCCCGTTTGACTTTTAGTAGAATTTTGGAGAGCAGAGGCAGCGGGGGAAAGGCACAGACTGATAGGTTTTTCCAGCTGAAGGACAGAGCATCCACTTTCCAGGCCTTTTTGTGATGAGTTCTTGTGCAAAACTTGTCCAACTGGTAGTTCTGGGGTGAGGCAAAAAGATCTATGTCTTGGCTCCCCCATTTGCGTGTCAACATGTTGAAAATCTGTGGTTCCAGTTTCCATTCATGTGGGTCCATGAGATTTCTGCTTAGTTTGTCTGCCAACACATTCAGCTTTCATGGCAGGAATTGGGCTTGTAGTTGTACTTGGTAGCTCAAGGCCATGTTCCACAATGCCATGGCTAGTCTGCAGAGGGGGTAGGAATGTATACACCCCTGCTTATTTATGTAACACATAACCGTGGTGTTGTCCGTCTTTATCAGTAATTGTCCTGGATAAAGGTAGTCCTTGAAGGCTGTCAGTGCATTCTGTACAGCTAGAATTTCTTTTTGATTGATACAAAGGTGCATTTGATTTGGGCTCCATTTGCCCTGAATGCACTTCCCTGCCAGATGAGCCCCCCATGCATAGTCTGATGCTTCTGTAGTTAGGGTTTAGGCGGCAGGGGGTGGTCTGAATGGCAGTCCCTTGTTTTGGTGGCAGGCCTCTGCTCACCATAGGAACTCTAGGCGCAGGCAAGGTATGATAGGAATCATTGCTTCCAGGCTGTGACAATGTTGACTCCATAAACTTTTTAAGTACCACTGAAGTTTCCTCATATGCAGTCTTGCATATGGAATTAGAAGAATGCAGGAGGCCATGAACCCCAAGGCTTGCAGTATTTGCCTTGCAGATAGCAGGGTTTTTGTGGCCACCTGTTTGAAGTAAGTCACCAAATGAATTTGTTTTTCTGGCATAAGGAAAGCCATCTGGGCAGTTGGATTAAAGCTTGCACCCAGGAATGTAATTTTTTGAAAGGGTACCAGTTGAGATTTCTTTTCATTTATGGTGTACCCTAGACAGGTTAGAACTCTTTTTACAAACGCCAGATCTTTTAGAAGAATGGCCTGGTTTTCTACCTGAATTAGAAAATCGTCCAGGTATGGATATATTTGAATATTTCTTTGCCTGCAAAATGCAATTACTGGAGCCAGGCAGTTTGTGAATACCCTGGGCGCAGTAGACAAGCCAAAGGGCAGTGCAGAGAACTGATAATGCATGCAGCCTGCTTTGAAGCGTAGGTATCTTCTGCAAGATTCCCTGATTGGGATATGCAGGTAAGCCTCTTTTAAATCTAGAGTTGCCAACCAGGCATCCTTGCCTAGCATAGGACTGGTGAAGAGTCAGCATCTTGAATTTTGGAATGTCCAGAAATGTGTTTAGAGTAGACAGGTCCAGTACTGGATGCCATGATTTGTCTTTTCTGCGTACCAGAAAAAGTCTGGAATAGAAACCTTGCCCCTTTTCCTTTTCTGGTACTGGTTGAATAGCCCCCATGTTTAAGAGGGAAAGTACTTGTTTCTGAGCCTTTGCCCACTGATTTGGGGGCAGGTCTGGCCACCCGTTTGGAATTGGCAGCGTGTGGAAATGAAATCTGTATCCCTAGGACACTATATTTAAAACCCATTTGTCCTGGGTTATAAGTTGCCAGTTGCTTGAATGAAGAGCCAGTTTTCCTCCCAAAGGGGCGGCTAAGAGGTAAGTCCTTGGCAATTTTAAAGGGAATTCATTGAGACTGTTTACCATAGGGTGGTGCCTTGTTGTTTTCAGATATGGAAGTGGAAGCACTCCATTGCTTAGTTCTGAAAGTCCCTTGGGTCTGAAACCTGGTGCTTTTGGAATGTCTGGGTTTGGCTGGATTGGCTCTGGAAGGAGCTGGAAAGGACCAGTTCTTAGTAGGCCAGTGCCTAATACATCTAGGAGGTTGCACTTGTAAGAAATCTTTCACAGTTTGCATAGGTTTAACTTTATCTTGCATCTTTTTTAGAACATCTTCAGCCTTATTGCCAAACAGGCGGCCCTGCTGTAAAGGAGCATCCAAAAGTTTTGCTTTAACAGGATCAGGCAGAGACTGCTCCTTTAGCCAAAAATGCCTTCTAAGCACAGATCCAGTAAGAGCAGCCTTGCAAGAGGCCTCTGAAGAGTCAAAACCACATTGCAAAGTATGTTTGCCTACTTGTTCAGCTGAATGCAATAAATCCTGTAAATCTTTATTCTCCACACAGACAGAAATCAACATAATTTTCTGTTTAAGCAGTCCCATGATATGCTGTTGATATTTTAGCATATGGAATTGACAGTTTAAAGCCCTGATTCCTAAGGTTGCAGAAGTATAAACCTTTTTACCCCATCTATCCAGTGCCCTGGAGTCTCTATCAGAAGGGGTAGGATTTTTGGCAGGAGAAGCCTTAATGCCCTTGGGCCCCTGCAAAATGGTTTTAGGGTTCGCAACAGGATTCTTGAAAAGGAAGTTGTGGGACTAAGGAACCCTGTAGTACCTGTCTGGTTTGCTAGGGGCTGGAGGCAAGGAATCAGGGGCCATACTGGATTCCGAAAACACATCATCAACAATGTCTAGTACAGGAGGTATAGCCAAAGTCCTATGCTGAGGAAGAAGAAGAAGGAAATCCCTAAGCCTCTTTTTGGATTCAGAGAAATCCTGACTTTCCCAGTGGAAATGCTCCCTTAAGGTATGTAAAGTTTCCCCAAAAGAGAAATCCTTAGGTGGAGAGGCAGAGGGAATGGAATCCTCTGCATCAGAGTCCTCATAAGTAGGTATGGACAAATCCAGATCATTAGAAGAGTCAGAAGAAACAGAGTCCTGTTCAGAAGATTCATGGTCAAGTTCAATCCTAGAGCTCTTGGGGGGCGGGTTGACTACCCCTGATTAGAGTAATTAAATCTTAAGCCATTTTGATCATTTGTTTTTTAGGCATAGGGGCCTCAACATGTGGCCTGGGCATCGGTTTTTTAGACATAGATCGGGATTTAGGCCTTAGTACTGAAGCTGGTGTCAGTTTAATATGCAAATCTGTAGGCCTGAATACACCCTCAAAAGCTGTTGCCTGCTCAGCGTCTCCAGACCCATCCAAGGTAGAGACATCCGCGGGTTCCATATGTGAAGCATCTCATGGCATACCGGACTCCGAATGGGTCTCAGTAGAGGCCTGCGAATCAGAAGTAGCGGGTATCAGGGGCTGCGAAAGCGCCTCACTGAGTACCAGCGAACTGGCGACTGGCTTAGGAGAAGCGTCGTCAGCAGTTTTGGACCTCAACGGCCTGTCTCTGTCTTTTTCTTTGTGTTTTTTTGGTATTCCGGCAGTCGGATAGCTAACCGACATCATTCCTGGATAATTAAACCTAGACCCGAAATATTTAGAAGCAAAAATGTTCCGACGACGGATAGTGCGCTGATTAAATAAAGCACAAAACTGACAGCAAGGTACATCATGGTCAGGGCTTAGGCAAGGAATGCAGTACAAATGAAAATCCTTATGAGGTATTTGATTCCCACAAGTAATGCAATTATTAACTTTTACTAACATCGGTAAGGAGCAAGAAAAAGTTTCCCCAATGGGGTACTTAGCTTTTAGTTGAAGACTTTGGTTCTGAAACTTGAAAATGAAAATTTCAGGAGTCGGCCAAATGGCACTTGCGAACTGCTTCTGCTTCGGGCACCACGCAGCAATAAAGACCGATGTAATGGCGTCGGATGCATGTTTTATACCCCTGACGTCATGGAAGAAAGGACAGCAACCGACGCAGGACCCAAGACTTTGTTATTTAGGCCAACTGAGGGCAACCTGCCAGCAGATTACCCAAATGTAATGACTGCAACAGTGAAACAAGATGAACATCAGTACTGATATAGCTGCTCTGACATTGCCCCATTGCTTGCAATATCTGTGATTTTTTAATACATTTGGAAGAACTGCAGTTAGTCAAAAGTGGGAGTTATTATTACTGAAAAGAACGTGGTAATGCAAAACCTGCAGTTTCATTTCCTTCTCGGAGGATTGTTTTTAAAAAATAAAAGGTCTCATCTAAAACAGCAATCTGCTTGCTACTAATGTAAAATGCATGCTGCTACATTTGAATCACCAGGCGCGTTGACACTTTGGCACTTCAAGTATGACTGCAAATGCGATATCTGCATTCATTTATAAAGCGGGCATTATTACAGTGCTGCACTATTGCACCCTAAGAGCCTCTATGGTGATAAGTAATCTGTCCAGGGAAAAAAAAGTACAGTTGTGTACACTTACCATAAGTGTAGATGTTCGAATGTATTCACTGTTGCAGTCATTACATTTGGGGTAATCTGCTGGCAGGTTGCCCTCAGTCGGCCTGAATAACAAAGTCTTGGGTCCTGCGTCGGCTGCTGTCTCCTCTTCCATGACGTCAGGTCATCAGGGGGTATAAAAGTGCAGCTGACACCATTTTAATCAGTTTTTCTTGCCCCAGATGTCAGGTGCCCCCCAAATGGGGAGCAAAAATATATATATAAACTGTAAATACATAAATGCACTTTAGAAACATAAACTTTACCTTCAACTAAAAGCAAATACACCACAAAGGCTTTTGAGTATAGTGAAGGAAAGAAAAGGTATAGAAAGGGGGCTGGCGGGTGGGTAATCTGGACTGCAACAGTGAATACACTCGAACATCTACATTTATGGTAAATGAACACAACTGTACTATGTTCGTCGTGCTTCATTGTTGCAGTCATTACATTTGGGTAGAATCCCAAAGCTATGGATGGGAGGATGGAACTAAACGGCATTAGGAGCAGCTATAAGGCCCTGCAGGACTGCAGTGGCAAAGCCTGCCCTGGGTTTAGAGAAGAGAGGTAAATGATAATGCTTTGTGAATGTATGAACTGAGCTCCAAGTAGCAGCTTCTAGAATGTCTCTAGTAGGGACCTCTCTGAGAAAAGCTGCTGAAGTAGAGCCAGTCCTGGTGGAATGGGATCTGATCCCCTTGGGTACTGATTTACCATGGTGCAAGTAGAAGAAACAAATGCAATGACTTATCCATTTAGAAATAGTCTGCTTTGATATAGCCTTCCCCTCTGATCCTGCAGCAAATGCTACCAGTAGTTACTCAGACTTTCTTAGAGATTTTGTCCTGTTTAAGAAGAATCTTAGTTGTCTGTGTACATCCAATGAATGCAGAATCCGCTCCCTCTTGTTCTACGGATTTGGAAAAAAAGTTGGCAGGTGAATGGTCTGGTTAAGAGCCACACTGGATACCACCTTAGGCATAAAAGAAGGACTGGTCCTGAGGGCCACCCTGTCCGGGTAAAAAATAATAAAAGGCTCCACTGCCATGAGAGCCTGTAGTTCTGAAACCCTTCTAGCTGAAGTAACTGCCAAAAGAAAAGCTGTCTTCCAAGAAAGAAATTTTATATCCACAGTAGCTGCTGGTTCAAAAGGAGGCAGGGTGAGTTTTTACAGCACAAAATTGAGGTCCTATGTAGGAGTTGGTGCTCTCCTGGGAGGCCTTAAATTTTTGGCCCCTCTGAGGTACTGTTTTAGCAGGGGATGAGAAAAGAGGGGAGGCTCTGTGTTGTAGTGAGCCGAGATGGCAGAGGCATGGATTTTTATTGAAGAAAAAGATAGGCCCTTGTCAAGCATCTCAGTTAAGTATTGTAAAATCTGAGGAATATTGGGCTTTGCTGTGTCTATTCCTTGTGCTTGGTTCCAAGCACAGAATCTCTTCCTTTATCAGCATAAGATTTTCTAGTACTAGGCCTTCTGGCTTCCAAAATGACATCCATCACAGGTTTACTGAGAGATGTGGCTGGTAAAATTAGTTGATTAGCCATGCTGCAAGATTCAGAGTTTGGAGCAGAGTGTGCAGAACTTGATAGTTCTGCTGAGACAGTAGGTGAGGTGTTTGAGGCAAGTACCACGGAGGAAGGTGTGACATATTCCTTAGAAGTGGGTACCAGTGTTGGCGAGGCCAGTCTGGAGCAATTAGAATAATTTTTGGTTTTTCCTGTCTTACTTTTAGTAAGACCTTGGAGAGTAGAGGGAGAGGGGGAAAGGCATAGACTGATAGGTTTTTCCAGCTGAAGAATAGAGCATCCACTTTCCATGCTTTTTTGTGATGAGTTCTTGTGCAGAATTTGTCCAACTGATAGTTTTGGGGAGAGGCAAATAGATCTATGTCTGGGCTTCCCCATTTCTGTGTTAACATGCTGAAGATTTGTGGATCCAGATTCCATTCGTGTGGGTCCATAAGATTTCTGCTTAGGTTGTCTGCCAGAATATTTTGCTTTCCTGGCAGGCAGGAATTGAGCTTGTAGATGTATTTGGTAAGTCAAGGCTGTGTTCCACAAGGCCATGGCTAGTCGGCAAAAGGGGTACGAATGTGTACCCCCTGCTTGTTTATGTACCACATAACTGTGGTGTTGTCCGGCTTTATCAGTAGTTGTCCTGGATGAAGCAAGTCCTTGAAGGCTGTCAGAGCATTCTGAAGAGCTAGCATTTCTTTCTGGTTGATATGTAGATGCATTTGGTTTGGGCTCCATTTGCCCTGAATGCATCTCCCTGCCAGGTGGGCCCCCCCAAGCATAGTCTGATGCGTCTGTAGTTAGGGTTTGGGTGGCAGGGGGCAGAGTAAATGACAGTCACTGGTTTTGGTGACATGTCTCTGCCCAGCAAAGAAACTCCTGTTGCAGGCAGGGAATGAGAGGAATTATTGTTTCTAGGCTGTGACAATGTTGACTCCATAAGCTTTTTAAGTACCACTGAAGTTTCCTCATATGCAGTCTCGCATATGGAATTAGTAGAATGCAGGATGCTATGAACCCCAAAGCCTGCAGAATTTGTCTTGCAGATAAGTTGTTTTTTGTTGCCATTTGTTTGAAGTATGTTGTCAATTGCATTTGTTTGTCTGGCGTGAGGTAAGCCATCTGGGCAGTTGTATTCAAGCTTGCACCCAGGAATGTAATTATTTGAGAGGGTACCAGTTGTGATTTCTTTTCGTTTATGGTGTACCCTAGGCATGCTAGAAACCTTTTTACAAATGCCAGATGATGAAGAAGAGTCTCCTTGTCCTCTGCCTGAATGAGACAATCGTCTGGATAAGGATAAATTTGAATGTTTCTTTGTCTGCAGAATAAGCAACCAAAATGGATTACGGAGAAGAAGAAAAAATCACTAATAATCACAAAATCTCCGTACCAGGATCCAATAAAGGCAGTCCCACAGCTTCGTAGGAAAAAGGCCAGTTTAAGGAATTCTTTTGAAAAAAACTTTTCAGTCCACAAAAAAACGAAATAAACACTGTATAGTTTTAACTTTTATTAACACCACAGCACGACAGTATTCAAGTAAATCCAAGCAGAAAGATTTAGCTCTTTCATTTCCATAACAGGAAACTTCGTCAGAATAATGCATGTATTCCTGCTTGCTAATTTATATGATTTCTCACACAATTAATCCATTATTCAATTTGTTATAATCTATTAATTAAAGTTAAAATGCAGTTATTAACTTCGGAAACAAAGAAGAAACTTTTCAAATAATTTTAAAATCATTTTACAAACTTTCTAAAATCATTTTAACAATCAATTGACCACAGGAAAACAAAAAATGTATATAAATGTGGTTAAGAAGTATTTCACCATGTTGTCAATGAATGAAGTAAGTACATCACAAAGAAAATAATGTATACAAATGTAATAAACCTGTATAATATATGTATATACAAATATATGTAATATTATATAAAATATATGTAAATATAGATCTAATAAATAGGTGTGATAAATATAAAATGTATGTAATATAATAACAATAATAATATAATGTAATAAATATTGCATATATAGTAAATATTATAAAAGCTAATTTTATAACACCAACAGTAGCATTGTAATAAGATTGGTATAATATAATATGTACATATAAATAAATCTAAGACATAAATAATCACATCCATATGAGGGACTAAAAACTCATCTGACACAGACATCCTTCAGAAGGGTCTCATAGAAACGGATAACTGGTGCCAGAGCCATGGCCTAAAGTTAAACGCCAAAAAATGCATAGTCATACCCTTCGGGAAAAACAAGGTTACCCCTAGTTACCATATAGGTGGCAATCCACTAAGCACAGAAGAGGTTATCAGGGATCTGGGGACCCAGGTTGACAGTAACCTTTCGTTTGACACTCACGTTGCCAAAGTAGTTAGGAAGACCTTCTACATTGCCCACCTGATCATGAAGGGATTCACATCTAGATCAAGGGGGGTCATCGTTCCCCTGTACTCATCACTCATCAGACCAATGATTGAGTACAATGCCCCATTCGGAATGTATCTGACCCGACACCTGCAGCAACTGGAAAGGCCCCAAAAGTTCCTCACCAAAAGGATAAAGGGTCTCAAAAATATGTCTTATGCTGCCCGACTGAAGAACTCCAGCTCTATTCAGTCGCTTACCGTCTGCTCAGAGGTGACCTGTGCCTGACATACAAGGCCATGTCCAACCCGGAATTAATGAACATGCTTCACCTCAAAAGATCTAAATCCATCAGAACTACAAGGGCAAGAGACTTAAACCTCAACACGGCTATTAATAGGACGTGCTGGAGAGACAGATTCATCACCCAGAGACTCCCTATGCTGTGGAACAAAATCCCGGTACATGTGAGGCAGAGCACCTCGCTGGCTTTGTTCAAGAGAAATCTTGACCAATGGATGGGAGATCGCAGGTATACCCCAAGGATAACCTCAGTGTCACTGCTTGACAGAGGCACAGCAAAATAATGGGCATAGTATCCTTCAAACTAAAGGGGTGGCGAAAGCCACAAAACTCTGGGCTAGGCTTATAAATGCCCTAGGGCAGATAGCCTAGTATGAACCTATGAACTTATATAAATAAATCTAAGACATAAATAATCACATCCATATGATGGACTAAAAACTCCTGTTAAAAATTTTTCCTTTTGTTTTTGTTTTTATTGTCATTTTTAACTTTATTACCCTTAACCTTAGGGCTGGTAAAATTGACACATAGTCGTTCATTCCTGGGGGTGTATTGGCATCCAAACGTAGCTGCCATATCAATTCTCTGTATGTTAAGTGATTTTCCCAATCCCCACCTCTGTTATCCCTGGGTAACATTTCCAATACCCAAAATTTAAAATTAGCTTGGTTACAAGACAATGTATGTCTAAAAAGTGCATTAGTTTCCTTCCTTCTGTTTACATCATACATATGTTCATATATTCTTTGTCTCAAAATTCTTTCTGACTTTCCTACATAATAAGCCCAACAGAAAGTACAGTAAACTAAATATACTATCCCTCGAGTATAACAAGTATAATGTTGTTTACTTTTAAAACTTATTGAAATAGTAGGAATAGTTAATTCACCAGTATTTGACTCGACATTAATTTGCTCAGATATATCTCCAATTACTCTACTATCCAAAACTCAAGACTGTTTCACTGCAGTAGAGAAATGGCTATCTGAACGCCAACTTATCCTTAACCCAAAAAAAAACAAAATGCTCCTCTTCCATCCTACCCATAAAACACCAACCTTTCCCTTTTGTATTCAATCCAACAATGGAACCATCATCTCCCCCGACCCCCACACCAAGCTACTAGGAGTTACCATCGACAACAAACTCAGATTTGATGTACACATCAGCCAGACTATTAAGACTGTTCATAAGAAACTGGGGTCCCTCTATAGAATAAAACCCTTTCTGACTCCCATGGCAAAAGTTGCTATTGCTCGCACCCACCTCCTATCCACCCTCTTGTATGCCTCCCCTATACTTACAAACCCCAACAAATCGGATCTGTCTAAACTCTCTTGCTGTTATAATCATATTGCCAGATTTGTAATTGGCTTACCCTACAAAACCCATCACTGTACTAATCTTCAGAACCTAGGCTGGATAGAACTACCAAACCTAATCCTACAGCAGCAACTTATAGTTGCTTACAAAATACTCTCTCAACCAGACAACATCCCTGATCTGAGTAGATTAATCACCCCTTACACAAATCTAAACAGACTTAGATCATCACACAGATTACTTGCACAGACGCTCAAATCCTGTAACTCAGGAGGTGACTCTCTGTTTTCCAACACAGTGGGTAAAATATGGAATTCTCTTCCACCTAGTCTCACCAATTCCACCTCCCTAAATACATTCAAGAAAGGCCTCTCCCACCACCTCAAATCCCACTGGCTTTGCCAATGCTCTAATCCAGACTAATCCATTTTTTCCCCGTCCATTTCCTCAGGAATGTTATTTTCTACATAACCATTAAGCCAACTACTCTCTACCGGAAACTAACAACATGAAGGTCTTGCTTCTTTTTATAATTGTTATTGTACATACTAGTGAACTTGTTTCCCATCTGTGTATTAAATGTATAATCAACAACTGTATGTTATCTGTCATATATTATTGTAAGCTATTTTGTCCTATTGGAGCTTTTCTCCCTGGGCCTCCGCTGAAAATGGACATGTGTCCAGTCGGACTATCCCGGTCAACAAATGTAAAATAAAATAAATAAATAAATAAAATATTTGCTATAAATGTACATTGGGAACATCTTCCACACTTAAAGGTTCCTTTCTTCTTATTATTCTCATCATTCTCATGCATATTTTTCTCAAAAATATTTTTGAGATTAGGGCCCTTCCTATAACTGTAACATAAATATCTGTTAAATATATCTAACTTGTTTGGCATACTTTTAAAAATGTTCCAAGTCTTATTTATAGCTCTTCTTATCATTTGGGTGTTGGAATTGTAAGTCATAACAAAAAAAGGGGTATTTTGCTCTTCCTTTCTATTCCAAACTTCATTATATTCATTTTCCACAACTTTGTCTATAAACTCACTTCGTGTACTATTGCTATCAAAATTCAATAAAGGTATATACTTCATACCCCATCCCTTAATCACCTCATGCTTCAGGGATGAAATAACTGTTTCTGGATAACCTCTTACTAAAAACAATTTATGTACATAATCCATCTCCTTTATGAAATCTGTATATTCTGATGTTATCCTTGCCACCCTAACCATTTGTCTCTTAATAATGTTTTTCTTTTGCAATGGTGGGTGGTTACTATAGTAATGTAAGTAAGAATTAGAAAAACAAGCTTTCCTATGAATTCTAGATGTATATTTTTTGTTTTGATCATCCTTTTGAATGGTTACATCTAAATAATGTGTTTCATTCATATTAAATTCATGTGTAAACCTAAGAAAATGGGTAGTATTATTTAAATATTCCATAAAGTTGGATATTTCTTGTTGTGTACCTTTCCATACAATCAATATGTCATCCAAGAAACGGTAATATTTTTCTATATAATCCATAAATGAAGAATTTAGTACAAAGTGTAACTCCCAATAGAGCATAACTATATTTGCAAAAATGGGGGCACACGCTGCCCCCATAGGTACACCATCCAACTGTTGAAAAATATCCCCTTGAAAATAAATGAAATTGTTTTTTAATACCAGTTCGATGTTCTCTAAAATTACTCTGAACTCATTCTGATTTAAAAAATTAAATTCCAATAACATAAACTCAAACCACTCAAGACCTGTGTTGTGTGGAATCACAGAGAACAAGTCCTTAACATCAACTGTTAAAAATGAATAGTGGGATTGGTATTGTAGTGTGTTAATTTTCTTTAACAAATCCCAGGAATCAACTAAAATATGTGAATAGAAATTACAAAAGGGCTTCAATTTTGTATCAACATAAATTGCCAAAGTTTGTGTTTTTGACCCATCTGAAGTCACTATGGGTCTTAGTGGTGGGTTTTCTATGTCTTTATGTATCTTGGGGATACCAAACATCGTGGGTAATAAGGGTTTTTCAACCTTGAAAAACCTATAAAGTCTGTCATCTATTAAACCCTGTAGTAAATTGTCTTCTATTATCAAATCTATCTTCTTATATGCTATGTTAAGCTCATTTTTAGAAATGATAGTATATCGCCCCTGCACATTTAAAATGTCCATCATTTTGGAAAAATAAGTCCACTTATTCATTAGTACTACCCCTCCCCCTTTGTCAGGTTTCATAATTCTGACATCTGCGTGTTCATGTTTAATTTCTTCCAAAGTCTTTCTTTCCTCTAAATTCAAATTAAAATTAACATAACTACACTTGTTATGATTGTGCATGTCTCTTATTTCCTTAATAACTATTTTTTTTCAAAATTGCTGATGTCACTCTGTAAGGGGGGGGGGTTATAAGTACTCTTCCTTGTTAATCCATCATCATATCTATTCATATTATTATTAAGCTCATTTGCTGATGCCAAAGCTTCTAAATTTAATTTTCTACTAAATAGTTTTATGTCTAGAGTAATCTCAGCCAAATCCATATTTTTTGTTGGAACAAAAGTAAAACCCTTCTTAAACAATGAAAAGTGTCTATCTTCAATAGTAAGATCTGTATAATTGTAAATGGAAAAACCTCCATCTTCTTTTTTAATAACGTCATTGCAAATGTTGGAACTATAGTTCTCATAATCTTCCTTATCCAAATCTATCTCTCCACTAATATTGTCTAAGAATGTTAAAGTACCACATTCCATCAATATTGTTGATTTCTCTGGTACCTCTGATTGTATTTGTTGGTAACTTGTGCATATGTTGGATGGGAGGGCAGATTCCGTATCCGCTCTGATCTTCTGGGTCCCTCTTGTCCTAAAGGGATTTCTTGTTCACTATAAACCTCATTGTAATTATTTGTGTTTTTGTATGAACCTTCATCCCTCTGTAAATCATTGTTATATTGCTGTTTTCTGTAATAGGACCTGGTGTTCTGATATTTAACATGTGAATACATTCCTCTCTTAAAATCTCTAAATTGTTCATTTTTATGCCCTAAAAAATAGGCTTGTTTGTGTTCATAAGCCCATTCATCCCTATCTAATTTAGCCATTTTTCTTCAATGATTTTTAGCTAAAATATTGTCAACATCATTAAAACCTCTAAAGTAATTACGTTTGTATTCTCTAACAGTAAACAACAAATCTTCACTTATTTCTTTGTTTAAAGTTTCTATTTTATCATTCAATTCATCCATTAACTTATTGTTGTTGTTAATCATGGCTTTCATCATAGCTAAACCACAGTTGTTTAATATTTCCACAATTTCTTTGTATAAAGTTGAACCCACAACAGTATCATTTGGAAATTTATTTAGCCTAAGACCCTTAGGCACCTGCTTTCCTTTTATACATTCTGTTAAAAAACAGTTATCAAGATTTAAGTTTTTATATTTTAACATAAACTTTTTTATTAGCTTACATTTGTCAGCATAAGAAGTGTCTGTTTTTTATGCCCATATTCCCGCGACTCGGGAACGCTAAAGTTTCTGCTGAGCCAGTCGCTAAAGTTTATGTCCGCGTATTTCTCCAAGAACACTAAGTCATCCTGTTTCTGGTTAGATACATCTCTCTCATTCATATTTCCTTCGCAACAGTTGTAAGAACGCTGTAATCTTGTATCTGGCAAATTTGTTCTATATGTGTTACCACCGTTTGTGTGCTTACTCGTAGAAGGTTGTGCACATGGAATAGATACTTCCGTTTCCTGTGAATCACTGTCCGATTGAGAAAAAGCTTGTATAAGTCTAGTAAGCTCACCCATTAGGCTCTTTTCGTTGCTAGTAACCTGTGAGGCCCCTCGGTTTTCCTGTACTTCCATAGCGAAACAACTAATAAGCAACCAAAATGGATTACGGAGAAGAAGAAAAAATCACTAATAATCACAAAATCTCCGTACCAGGATCCAATAAAGGCAGTCCCACAGCTTCGTAGAAAAAAGGCCAGTTTAAGGAATTCTTTTGAAAAAAACTTTTCAGTCCACAAAAAACGTTTCAGTCCACAAAAAAACCGAAATAAACACTGTATAGTTTTAACTTTTATTAACACCACAGCATGAGTGTATTCAAGTAAATCCAAGCAGAAAGATTTAGCGCTTTCATTTCCATAACAGGAAACTTCGTCAGAATAATGCATGTATTCCTGCTTACTAATTTATATGATTTCTAACTCAATTAATCGATTATTCAATTTGTTATAATCTATTAATTAAAGTTAAAATGCAGTTATTAACAACAGAAACAAAGAAGAAACTTTTTAATTAATTTTAATAATTTTAAAATAATTTTACAAACTTTCTAAAATCATTTTAACTATCAATTGACCACAAGAAAACAAAAAATGTATATAAATGTGGTTAAGAAGTATTTCACCATGTTGTCAATGAATGAAGTAAGTACATCACAAAGAAAGTAACGTATACAAATATAATAAACCTGTATAATATATGTATATACAAATTTATGGAATATTTAAATAATA
This sequence comes from Protopterus annectens, assembly GCF_019279795.1. Lineage (NCBI taxonomy): Eukaryota > Metazoa > Chordata > Ceratodontiformes > Protopteridae > Protopterus > Protopterus annectens. The sequence goes on from NC_056746.1 coordinate 229,448,032, forward strand.
CTACCCATTTTATAGCAAGAAAGAGCCAGACCTATTTATCCACAATCCAGGCTAGGCAAGCCGCAGAATGTACTGCGCGTAAAACAGTCACTTGTGTAATAAAAGATGTAAATCCAAAGGTCTTCACGCCAAAGAAATGCTGTTTAACGTTTTATTTGATAAAATAAGTTTTTGCGGTGTTCAGAGTCACCGCTTTCTCAGAACAAAACACAAAACATTTGAAATTTACCGCCTACAACCTTTATATGTGTGCGTAAGTTACGTAGCAATTTAGTAACATTTCTTGCATTCTTAAATTGAGGAGTTACATGAGATGACATGCTATTCCTTGCCCCTTATGAGACTTTCTGTTTTTTCAAAAGTTTTCTGAATTAAAGTTTTTTATACTACAGGCTTTAAACTATAGTTTTTCATACTATGTTCTTAAATTATATAAATTATACACATAAATATTTGTAAATTATATCTTTAATTTACATTTTTACATACTCATGCTAACTAAACTTTTATTGACCTGTAGATACACTTTTTATGATGTCACTTACATTTTTGTTTACTTTTTCAGTATTAGGACATGTCTTATACATTCTAGACTACGTATTAAACTTTTAGCTTTTATGGTACAATCTGTCTTTCATGAGACTGAAATTAGAGTAGCAGAGATGACAAGGTCACCTGCTCTTTTCTTTGCTGTAGGAACTTACGTATTAGGTTTTGTCTTTGAATGTTTTTCAACACTTCAACCCTGAACTCATTTGATTAAAGGATTCTTAGTTTTATCTGTTGATCTACACTTTGGTGACTGCTTGAATAGCAGGCTTTTTTGTCCCGGGTAACACATGATACTTGCAAGTGCATGTGTTGTCTATACATTTTGTAATAACTTTGTAATAATTGTAGTATAAAAATAATAGTGTATACTTCAGTCTTAGTTTTTTTCTTTTCTTTTTAGTACTGGCCGACAACAATTTTATCATTATTATTATTTTATGACAGCTTCAGTGAATCGAGCTTCCTAGGTTCAAGCAAAATAGCCCGTGTTATTTGTTGACATTCTTATGTACTTTTGTGCATCTTTTAACTCACTTTAAGAAACCATTTTATTTAATTTATGTTTTTAGTACTGAATGTACCGTAAATTGATTAAGAAACAGTTCATATTGATTTTATAATTCTACTTGTAAAAGCAAGCTTTTGAACACATTTTATTAATGGTTCGTGTTCTTGAATTTATCACTTTAGCGTAAGCAATGGATTAAAAGGGTCATCGTACCCTTAAACAGTATTTTACTAAATTGCTACGTAACTTACGCACACATATAAAGGTTGTAGGCAGTAAATTTCAAATGTTTTGTGTTTTGTTCTGAGGAAGCAGTGACTCTGAACACCTCGAAAATGTATTTTATCAAATAAAACGTTAAACAGCATTTCTTTGGCGTGAAGACCTTTGGATTTACATATTTTATTACACAAGTGACTGTTTTACGCGCAGTACATTCTGCGGCTTGCCTAGCCTGGATTGTGGATAAGTAGGTCTGGCTCTTTCTTGCTATTTACTGGTTTGTTGGTTTTTGGTTGTTCTTCAATACTACCCATTTTCTTAGGTTTACACATGAATTTAATATGAATGAAACACATTATTTAGATGTAACCATTCAAAAGGATGATCAAAACAAAAAATATACATCTAGAATTCATAGGAAAGCTTGTTTTTCTAATTCTTACTTACATTACTATAGTAACCACCCACCATTGCAAAAGAAAAACATTATTAAGGGACAAATGGTTAGGGTGGCAAGGATGACATCAGAATATACAGATTTCATAAAGGAGATGGATTATATACATAAATTGTTTTTAGAAAGAGGTTATCCAGAAACAGTTATTTCATCCCTGAAGCATGAGGTGATTAAGGGATGGGGTATGAGGTATATACCTTTATTGAATTTTGATAGCAATAGTACACGGAGTGAGTTTATAGACAAAGTTGTGGAAAATGAAAATAATGAAGTTTGGAATAGAAAGGAAGAGCAAAATACCCCTTTTTTGTTATGACTTACAATTCCAACACCCAAATGATAAGAAGAGCTATAAATAAGACTTGGAACATATTTAAAAGTATGCCAAACAAGTTAGATATATTTAACAGACATTTATGTTACAGTTATAGGAAGGGCCCTAATCTCAAAAATATTTTTGAGAAAAATATGCATGAGAATGATGAGAATAATAAGAAGAAAGGAACCTTTAAGTGTGGAAGATGTTCCCAATGTACATTTATAGCAAATATGGTGAATTAACTATTCCTACTATTTCAATAAGTTTTAAAAGTAAACAACATTATACTTGTTATACTCGAGGGATAGTATATTTAGTTTACTGTACTTTCTGTTGGGCTTACTATGTAGGAAAGTCAGAAAGAATTTTGAGACAAAGAATATATGAACATATGTATGATGTAAACAGAAGGAAGGAAACTAATGCACTTTTTAGACGTACATTGTCTTGTAACCAAGCTAACTTTAAATTTTGGGTATTGGAAATGTTACCCAGGGATAACAGAGGTGGGGATTGGGAAAATCAGTTAACATACAGAGAATTGATATGGCAGCTATGTTTGGATGCCAATACACCCCCAGGAATGAACGACTATGTGTCAATTTTACCAGCCCTAAGGTTAAGGGCTAATAAAGTTAAAAACAACAATAAAAACAAAAACAAAACGAAAAATTTTTAACAGGAGTTTTTAGTCCATCATATGGATGTGATTATTTATGTCTTAGATTTATTTATATGTACATATTATATTATAACCATCTTATTACAATGCTACTGTTGGTGTTATAAAATTAGCTTTTATAATATTTACTATATATACAATATTTATTACATTATATTATTATTATATTACATACATTTTATATTTATCACACCTATTTATTAGATCTATATTTACACGTATTTTATATAATATTATATATACATATATTATACAGGTTTATTACATTTGTATACGTTACTTTCTTTGTGATGTACTTACTTCATTCATTGACAACATGGTGAAATATTTCTTAACCACATTTATATACATTTTTTGTTTTCCTGTGGTCAATTGATTGTTAAAATAATTTTAAAAAGTTTGTAAAATTATTTTAAAATGATTTAAAAAGTTTCTTCTTTGTTTCTGTTAATAACTGCATTTTAACTTTAATTAATAGATTATAACAAATTGAATTATGGATTAATTGAGTTAGAAATCATATAAATTAGCAAGCAGGAATACATGCATTATTCTGACGAAGTTTCCTGTTATGGAAATGAAAGCGCTAAATCTTTCTGCTTAGATTTACTCGAATACTGTCGTGCTGTGGTGTTAATAAAAGTTAAAACTATACAGCGTTTATTTCGTTTTTTTGTGGACTGAAAAGTTTTTTTCAAAAGAATTCCTTAAACTGGCCTTTTTTCTACGAAGCTGTGGGACTGCCTTTATTGGATCCTGGTACGGAGATTTTGTGATTATTTGTCTGCAGAATGCAATTACTGGTGCCAGGCACTTTGTAAAGACCCTGGGCGCAGTAGATAAGCAAAAGGGCAGTGCAGAGAATTGGTAATGCAAAAAAACCTGCTTTGAAGGGGAGGTATCTTCTGCAAGATTCCCTTATTGAGCTATGCAGGTATGCCTCTTTTAAGTCTAGCGTTACCAACCAGGCATTCTTGCCTAGCATAGGCAGTAGCTATTGTAAAGTCAGCATTTTGAATTTTGGAATGTCCAGGAACATGTTCAGAATTGATAAGTCCAGTATTGGACACCATGATTTGTCTTTTCTGGGTACCAGGAAAAGTCTTGAATAAAATCCTTGTCCTTTTTCTTGTACCGGTTGAATAGCCCCCATATCCATGAGGGACATGACTTGTTTCTGGGCCTCTGCCCGCTGGTTTTATGGCAGATCTGGCCATCCATTTGGAATTGGCAAAGTGTGGAAATTAAATCTGTATCCCTGGGATACTATGTTTAATATCCACTTGTCCTGGGTAATTAACTGCCAAATTTGAGCATAAAGTGCTAGTTTTCCCCCCAAGGGAGCTGCCAAAAGATAAGTGCTTGGAGATGGTAGTGGAAAGTCATTGAGACTGCTTACTGTAGGGTTGTGCTTTGTTACCTCCAGATTTGGAGGTGGAGGCACCCCATTGCTTTGACCTGTAAGATCACTGTAATTGATATCTGGAGCCTTTGGAGCACCTGGATTTGCCCTGAGTGGCTCTGTTAGACACAGGAAATGACCAATTCTTAGTAGGCCAGTGCCTACTGAACCTGGGTGGCTGCACTTGCAAGAAATATTTTACAGTTTGCATAGATTTAGCTTTGTCTTCCATTTTCTTTAAAACCTCTTCTGCCTTATTACCAAACAGACTATCATGCTGTAAAGGGGCGTCCAACAATTTAGCTTTAACATGATCAGGCAGATTTTGTTCCTTGAGCCAGGCATGCCTTCTTATCACAGATCCAGTTACGGCGGCCCTGCAAGAGGCCTCCAAGGAATCAAAACCACATTGCAAAGTATGCTTTCCAACCTGTTCTGCTGAATGCAATAAATCCTGTAACTCTATTTTCCACACAATCAGAAATCAACATAATTTTCTGTTTCAGTAAGCTCATAACATGCTGTTGATATTTAAGCATATGAAACTGGCAGTTTAAAGCCCTGATTGTCAAGGTAGCAGACGTATAAACCTTCTTATCCCATCTATCCAGCGCCCTGGAATCTCTATCAGAAGGGGTAGGATTTTTGGCTGTAGAAGCTTTAACACCCTTGGGACCCTGAGAAATAGTCTCAGGATCAGCAGCAGGATTTTTGAAAATAAATTTGTGGGAGTCAGGAACCCTGTAATATCTGTCTGGCTTACTAGGAGCCGGAGGCAGGGAATCAGGAGCCATGCTTGATTCAAAAAAAACATCATCAACAATGTCTAATACAGGAGGTATTGCCAAAGGCTTATGCTGAGGAAGAAGAAAATCCCTAAGCCTCTTTTTTGATTCAGAGAAGTCCTGACTCTCCCAGTGAAAATGTTCCCTTAAAGTAAGCAAAGTCTCTCCAAAAGAGTAATCCTCAGGAGGAGATGCAGATGGGATGGATTCCTCTGCATCAGAATCCTCATAAGGTGGAATAGAAAATTCCTGATCAGAAAAGGAATCAGAAGAAATGGAAACCTGATCTGAAGATTCATTATCAGTGCCTTGCCTAGGCCTCTTAGTGGGGAGGGGGGGCGGGGTTGGGAACCCCTGATCAAGGTAATTAAATCCTCAGCCATTTTGATCATTTGATTTTTAGGCATAGGGGCCTGAGCATGTGACTCATGCGTCGGTTATTTAGACATAGAAGTCATTTTTTACCTTGATTTTGTTGATGGCGTCGGTTTAATATAAAAATGTTGAGGCCTGAAAACACCCTCAGAAGCCGGTGCCTGCACATCGGCTCTGGACCCATCCAAGGGAGAGACATCCGCGGATTCAATACTTTGCGAATCTCGCGGCATACCGGACTCTGAATGGGTCTTGGTAGAAGCCTGTGACTCAAAAGTAGCGGGCATCAGGGGCTGCGAAAGCACCTCACTGATTATCGGCGAACTGGCGACTGGCTTAGGAGAAGCTTCTTCGTCAGTTTTGGACCTCAATGGTCTGTCTGTCTATCTTTTATCTTGCGTTTTTTGTGAACTCCGGTAGTCAGACTGCTAACCGACGACATTTCAGAGTAGTTAAATCTTGAACCAAAATATTTAGAAGCAAAAATATACCGACGCTTAATAGCGCGTTGGTTAAATTTATCAAAAAACCGACAGCAAGGCACGTGATGATCAGGGCCTAGGCAAGGAATACAGTACAAATGAAAATCCTTATGAGGTACTTGCTTCCCACAAGTAATGCAATTATTAACTTTTACTGACATCAGTAAGGAGCAAGAAAAAGTTTCCCCAACGGGGTACTTCGCTTTAGTTTGAAGACTTCGGTTCTGAAACTCGAAAATGAAAATTTCAGGAGTCGGCCGACTGGCACTTGTGAACTGCTTCTGCTTCGGACACCGCGCAGCAAGAAAGACGGATTAAAATGGCGTCAACTGCACGTTTTATACCCCTGACGACCTTACGTCATGGAAGAGGAGACAGCAACCGATGCAGGACTGAAGACTTTGTTATTTAGGCTGACTGAGGGCAACCTGCCAGCAGATTACCCCAAATGTAATGACTGCAACAGTGAAAAACGAAGAACATCAACAACATTTGGTTAACTACACGATGTCACACATTATTGGTACTTCTTGGTCAGAAAATGCACAGTGATGCGAAGCTCATCACTCCACCAGTTAATTTATTTTTTTAAAATTAGATTAAAACCCTGGCTGAACTTTCAGCTTATGTTCTGTACATATGTGGCAGGTACAAAGTACAGTTTTGTACCTACCATAAATGTAGATGTCCGATAGATATGCAACTGCAGTCATAACATATGGGTTGTCCTGCCTCTGGCAGCCCTCGGTCGGCCGAATTCCAAAGTCTGGGTCCGGCGTCGGCTGGTGTCGCCTCCTCTCCGATGTCACAATGGCTGGAGTATAAAGGCATCAGCCGACGCCATCTTCTTCAGTGTTTCTTGCCCCAGATGCCAGGTGCCCTCCTAGGAAGGCTAAATTTGGTGAATGGATAAACAATTCCAGACATGCACAACAGTAATAAACAGATACACCATAGGAGATACCCCCAGCTAATAGGAATAGGGGTAGGGACCCATAAAGAAAGTTGCAGAGGGGTAGGAGGGGGGGGGGGGATCCGACTGCAGTTGCATATCTATCGGACATCTACATTTATGGTAGGTACAAAACTGTACTATGTCCTTCAAGAATGCAACTGCAGTCATAACATATGGGTTGAATACCATAGCCAAGCTGGGGGTGGATGGAACTAAGAGAGGGATGGTGTAGCTAAAATGCCCTGCAGGACTGCCGAAGCAAAGCCTGCTCGGGATCTGGAGTATAAGGGCAGGTTGTAGTGCTTGGTAAATGTATGCACGGAGCTCCATGTAGCAGCCTCTAAAATGTCCTTTGTTGCCACTCCTCTTAAGAAAGCTGTGGATGTGGCTATAGCTCTGGTGGAATGTGGCCTAATATTGGCTGGCACACCTTTTCCATGGAAAGAGTAGCAGAATCTGATTCAGTGTCCAATCCATTTTGAGATTGTTTGGAGATTGCTTTTCCTTGTACTCCAGCAGCATAGGCTACAAACAGTTGGTCAGACTTTCTGGTGGTCTTAGTTCTGTCCAAGTAGTAGCGTAGTTGCCTGTGTATGTCCAAAGTATGCAGCAGTTCCCCCCCCCCCCTATTTTGAGGATTGGGGAAGAAAGTAGGCAGGTGAATAGCTTGATTTAGAGACACCCTGGAAATAACTTTTGGCATGAATGAAGGATTGGTTCTTAGAGAAACTCTGTCCTGATGAAAAATGAGGAAGGGAGGCACTGCCATGAGTGCCTGTATCTCCGAGACTCTTCTTGCAGATGTGACTGCCAATAGAAAGACCGTTTTCCATGATAGAAATTGCATTTCTGAAGTTGCTGCTGGCTCAAAAGGAGGAAGAGTTAATTTTTCCAAAACGAAATTGAGGTCCCATGCAGGTACTGGCTGTTTTCTGGGAGGTTTGATATTCTTTATCCCTCTTAGGAACTGTCTTAGCAAAGGATGTGAAAACAGTGGTGGGTCACAATTGTATTTTGCTGAGATTGCTGAGGCGTGAATCTTTATAGAAAAGTATGAGAGTCCAGTATGAAACATTTCTGCCAAGTATTCTAGTATCTGAGGTATACTCAGTACTGATGTGTCCTGACCCCTGTTGGCATTCCAGATGTTGAATCTCTTCCACTTGGCTGAATAGGTTTTTCTGGTGGAAGGTCTGCGTGCCTCCAGTAAGATCTCTTGAACTGTTTTGGAAAGAGAGTTAGCTAGGGGAGTCATGGTAACCTCTAGGCTGTCAGATGCAATGTTTTCAGATTTTGATGGGCAGCCCTGTAATTGTGTTGTGTTAGAAGCAGGGGCCATAGGGTCAGAGGCCACGGTCTGGTCCACGTTATGCTCAACAGCAGTGGGTACCAGTGTTGCTTTGGCCAGTCTGGAGCTATCAAAATGCCTGTTGGTTGCTCTGCTTTGATCTTCAGTATCTCCTTGGTCAGCAGAGGTAGAGGAGGGAATGCATAAATTTTCAGGGAATTCCAGTTGAAGGAGAGAGCATCCGTTTTCCAGGCTAGAGGATGGTGGGTCCTTGTGCAGAACTTTTCCAGGTGATGATTTAAGTGGGAAGCAAAGAGATCTATGTCCAGTCTTCCCCATGTCTTTGTTAGTTGTGAGAAAATGTGAGGATGCAGCATCCATTCGTGTGGATCCAAGAAATTTCTGCTCAGGTTGTCCGCCAGTACATTGTCCTTGCCTGGCACAAACTGGGATTGCAAATGTATCTTCAGACTCAGGGATTTTTCCCAGAGAAGCATTGTTAGTCTGCAGAGGGGATAAGAATGAGTGCCTCCCTGCTTGTTTATATACCACATGACAGTGGTGTTGTCTGTCCATATTAGCAAATGTGCTTGTTGTAGTGTTTTTTTGAAAGTCTCGATTGCATGTATCACTGCCAACATCTCTTTTTGGTTTATGTGCAGATGTCTTTCCTTTGGTGTCCATAGACCTTGAATGCATCTGCCCTCCATGTCGCCCCCATCCATGATCTGAGGTGTCTGTTGTAATCATTTGACCTGCTTGAGGTCTGTTGAAAGACATGCCTTTGTTTAACTGACTTGCTTGAGCCCACCACAAAAATTCCTTTTGCAGACATGGAATAAGTGGGATTACGTCCTCTAGGCTTTGGCTGTGTTGGGACCATAAGCTTTTTAAATACCATTGCAGCTTTCTCATATGAAGTCTTGCCAAAGGTATCAGAAGAATGCAAGATGCCATGAACCCCAGGGCCTGCAGGATTTTCCTTGCAGTCAGCTGGGAGAGTTTTGCTAGGCCTTTGAAGTACTCTGGTAACTGCTGTTGTTTTTCCTCTGTGAGGTAGGCCATTTGAGTTTCTGTGTCCAGTTTGGCTCCTAGGAAAATAATCTGTTGGGATGGCAGTAGTCTTGACTTCTGAATGTTGACTGTGTATCTCAAGGCCTGCAGTAGTTGAATGACATAGTCCATGTTTGCTTTTAAGGTTTGTTTGTTTTCTGCTTGTATGAGGCAGTCGTCCAGGTAGGGGTATATTTGAATCCCCTGGAGTCTGCAGTGTGTCACTACTGATGCCAGGCATTTCGTGAACACTCTGGGCACAGTAGATAAGCCAAACGGCAATGCTGAGAATTGATAATGCTCTGTTCCTGCAAGAAATCTGAGGTATCTTCTGCAGCTTTGTCTGATTGGGACATGCAGGTATGCCTCCTTGAGGTCCAGAGTGACCAGCCAAGACCCCTTGCCCAGCATGGGAAGGAGTTGCTGCAGCATCAGCATTTTGAACTTTGGCACAATAAGGAAAGTATTTAGAGTTGACAAGTCCAGTATAGGTCTCCATTTGTTTTCTTTTCTTGGAACAAGGAACAGTCTTGAATAAAATCCCTGGCCTTGTTCCTGAGGAGGAACCCTTTCTATTGCTTTTATACTTAACAGCTTTGAAACTTGAGTGAGTGCCTCTGCCCTTTGATGATGTGGCAGGTTTGGCATGCCTTGTCTTATTGGTAAAGTATGGAAGTGGAATCTGTAACCCCTGTCTATTAAATCCAGAATCCAGTTGTCCTTGGTTAAGATATGCCAGTTTTTTGAGAATAAGGATAATTTTCCGCCCAAAGGTGCTTCTCTTTGAGCCTTTGTAGGCGGTATGAAAGTCAAGTCATTGTGATTGTCCTTGTGGTGCAGCTGGGCTGTCTGCGCCACTTCTTTGATTTGTTGGTTGCCATTGGCGGCCCCTGTAGGATCCTCGGTATTGCCCTTTACCTCGGGCACGCCTGCTTTTTCCCCTTTGAAACTTGCCAGAGCCTGGAAAGGACCAATTCTGTGAAGGCCAGTTTCTGCTAAATCTGGGTGGCTGAACCTGAAGGAAATCCTTGACTGTCTGTACTGACTTAGCTTTTTCCTCAATGGATTTCAACACATCTTGTGCATTAGCACCAAAAAGCTTCTGTTTTTCCAGAGGTGCATCAAGTAACTTTACTTTAACATGGTCAGGCAAAGACTGATCTTTTAACCAAGCATGTCTACGTATCACAGCCCCAGTCAAAGCTGCCCTACATGAAGCTTCCAATGCATCATAACCACACTGAAGAAAATGGTTGTTAACCTGCTGAGTGTTATGTATATGTTCCTGCAATGCCTTTCTATCAATAGGCTCAGGAGAGGCTAATTTTTTCTGTAAATCATCCAGTAAAAAATCCTGGTACTGAAACATGTGAAAAAGGCAGTTAAGTGACCTCATGGCTAGGGTGGTTGAGGTATAAACTTTTTTACCCCATCTCTCCAGGGAACTAGCCTTCCTGTCCGCTGGCAGTGGATTTTTGGCAGTGGAAGTAGCCACTCCCTTGGGGCCCTGTGAAATAGTTTCTAGATCCACAGAGTGGGCCTTAAAGAGATGCTTGTGAGTGTCAGGGACCCTATAATATCTGTCTGGCTTGACAGGAGCAGGGGGGAGAGAATCAGGGTTAGCACTGGAGTCAGAGAAAACATCATCCAAAACATCCATAACTGGAGGAATAGCTAAAGGTCTGTGCTGGGGAAGCTTGAGGAAGGTACGCAGCCGTTTCCTGGAATCAGAGAATTCCTGACCCTGCCATTTAAAATGTTCCCTCATAGAGTGCAGGACTTCACCAAACGAGAAATCCTCTGGAGGGGAGGCAGAGGGAATTGATTCCTCAGCATCAGAGTCCTCGTAGGCCTGGAAGGATTCTTCTTTGGTATCAGAATGCTCAGAATCCCCAGAGGCTTCATCTGAAGAGAGGTTGTCAGCCTGCTCATTTCTGGGCCTTTTCTCTGCAGGTGGCTGAGAACCTCTGTCTGGATGAGGCTGAGACCCCCTGATAAGAGAAATAAGATCTGCAGCAAGAGACATGATCTGTTTATCAGAAGGGGCCTGAGCAGCAGGTTTAGGATGGGCCTTGGCCTGGCTGGCGGCCTTAGCACGTGCAAAGGCCTTGATGGACATGGCTACAGGAGGCCTAGCAGCCCAACGTGCAGGAGTAACCTTGTCTACAGAAATGGTGTCGGGTAGATCCAGAACTTCGGTTTCTGGAGGAAAATCAACAACCGGCACCGGAGAGATCTCCGAGACCGAAGGTCGTGTTAACGCTGTGTTGTCGGTCTGGAGCGTTTGAATTACCGCTTCCGAAGGGACCGAAGCACTAGCAGAGGGTTTAGGAGTTGCATCGGTGGTGGACGCGGGCCGAGGATGTCGGTCCCGGTCCTTTCGTTTTTTGGCAGATTGAGTAGTCGGTTGATCCGACGGCATGATATCTGTGAAAGATTCACGAAAAGTCTTCAGCGAATTCTGCCCGGCGCCTGAGAGTGCGCTTATTAAAGCAAGCACAGGCAGCACAGGCCGAGACGTTGTGGTCTGGGCCCAGGCAAGGAAGGCAGTAAGAATGGAAGTCCTTATTAGGTATTTGTTTACCACAAGACAAACAATTATTAACTTTCTCAATTTGTTCTGACATCGGCTGAGGCAAGAAAAAATGTTCCCCAACGGGGTACTTAGCTTTTAGATGACTTCGGTACTGAAAACACAGGAGCTGACCGACCGGCACTTGCGAACTGCTTCTGCTTCGGGCACCGCGCGGCAAGAAAGACTGAAGAAGATGGCGTTGGCCGATGCCTTTATACTCCAGCCATTGTGACGTCGGAGAGGAGGCGACACCAGCCGACACCGAACCCAGACTTTGGAATTCGGCCGACCGAGGGCTGCCTGAGGCAGGACAACCCATATGTTATGACTGCAGTTGCATTCTTGAAGGACATCTGCACTTCAGAACAAAGTGAACCATTCATATGAATGCAGCTTTACAGTTCGAGCTTTTATTATGACTGCTATGAAGAACATTCCATACCTCACTCACAGAGCTGTAGTTCAGTTGGAACTCTGTGTAATTCCAAGAGTGACACCCCCTTCAACCCAAAGCCGAGGTACAAAAAATTAAAATGGTTCTCTAAAGTTCAAGGAAAAAATATTCCTAACTATACCAAAAAAAAACAATTACAAATGTGACGTCTGGTTGGGATGCACTGTGCCATGAGATAGAAAGATAAGGAAGACAGATTAAACAGACACCATAAACAAGCACTATATCTTAGAATCTGATTGGCTGCTATAACTCCCTTCATGCAATGCATATACAATCAGCTTGCTGTGATCAAAAGAATATGCAGAGTGCAATGCAAGCCGATTTTCTGAAAAAAGTCAAATATAAGTATCAAGTAACTCCACTCTAAAAAGTAAGCTGAAAGGGTAACTGACAAAGTTCAGGTACTTTTTCAACTTATTTTTTAACAGTGGAGCTAAAATAATTGTGTAACGTTAACTGCGTTTGTGGAAGGCACTCAGATGTAAGAACATACAATTCCTAATGCCTCAGAGAGCATTCAGATTTAAGTACAAAGGCACCATGTAACGTTACTCAGGGTTAATGAGTTAAAGCAGCTTTCAAGTTTAGTGTTTAATGAGGTTTGTATGTTAAGTAAGGATTGGAGTCCCATACAGGAGTGAAGGTAGTAGGTAAGTGGAGAGAAGGGTAGTTTTGGTGGATATATTAAGGAACTGTTTACATCTGTAAAGCATTCAAAGCTTCTGGTTTGTTTTTTTATAGGATCATAGGAAGTTACTCTAGGCTATTGGCCCCGAGGCCCTTACAAGCCTAGCCAAGAATTTAGCCCATGTTCCAACAAGTCAGCACCTGATGCCACTGTGCAGCAGGGACACAGGTGGAATCCCAGGGGTGTATTTTCTGTTCTCCATCCAATTAAACAGGTTGCGCTTACAAAAGGTTAATGAGCTACTCTGCTTGACGTGGCGAGGGAGTCTATTCCACAAAACAGGGGATTCTCTGGGACATAAATCTGTCCCGCCAACAAGTCCTGTTGTTGTCACAGACCAGGTTGAGGTTGTGCATGTGGGTTATTCGAGTGGAGCTTGACTTGCAGATATGCAGCAGTCTCATCAGGGCGGGGTCTGAGATTGCTTTGTATGCCGGACAAAGGTCACCTCTGAGGAGTCTGTAGGAGACTGAGTAGAGGGACAGGGCCTTTAACCTATGTGTGTAAGGTAGATGTTTCAGGCCCTTGATTTTCCTGGTGTGGAACCTCCGTGGTCTCTCCAGCTGCTGCAATGCTTTGTGAGATACATGCGGAAAGGGGCATTGTACTTAATAATGGGTCTTATAAGAGAAGAATACAGGGATGTTATGACCACCTTGTCCCTGGATGAGATACCCTTACTAATGAGGTGGGTCATGTAGAAAGCTTTCTGTACAATGGAGGCAATATGGTGGTCAAAAGTCAGTTTGCTATCAACCTGAGTGCCCAAGTCCCTCATAACTGATTGCGTGCTTAGGACCTTATTTTTAATGTGATAATTTGTAGCGACGTCACTCTCCCCAAAGGGGATGATGATCCATTTTATGCCATTCAGTTTGAGGTCATGCTTCTGGCACCAGTCATTTGTTTGGGTGAGACCCTCTTGCAGGATGTCCACATCACTAGGGGAATTGATGACAGCACCCAGCTTGCAGTCATCTGCAAACATGTTCAGCCATAGCCCACTGGTTTTGGCCTGCACTTCAGAAAAGTATATCCCAAACAACAGAAGCAGAAACACCGATCCCTGGGGTACACCGCTCGTTACGGGTCTACTGCTTGAGGTGGCTTCCCCTATTTTGAATAGGTGGGTACTATCAGTGAGCCAGTTTGCTACCCATCTGGTAACATACGGATTGATGCCTATTTGTGAGAGTTTATCTATTATACCTGAGTGGGAAATAGTATTAAAGGCTTTGGCCGGGTCAAGGTAGGTGGTGTGCACAGTCTTCCCCTCATATATGGCTTTGGTGACTGTCTCAAGGAAGTCGACAAACTTAACAGGGATGACCTCCCCATGACAAAAGCAAACTCTGTGGGATCAAGTGTTTAGAGGTTGCCAATGTCCTTGTTAATGAGGTCCATCATAATCTGCTCCATGGCCTTGCAGATCAGGCTAGTTAGGCTGATTGGTCTAGAATTTCCTGGATCAGTGGATGCTCCACTTTTGTGCAAAGGGATGACAGTGGCTGTCCTCCACTTGGCTGGGACAAAGCCAGTACTCAGGCTTTGGTTGAACAGGGTGCCTAACGATGCTGCAAGTTCCTGCCTGAGTGTAGGATGCAGCCTAGGATGATATTGGGTCCCATGGAGGCTGTATTTTTTGCCTTTGAAAGAGCAGTGACGACTTGTTCCCTAGATATAAGGGAAGGGGGGGCAGGTGCTGCGGATATCCTGATTTACTGATGGGGGACAGAGGGGTGAAGTTTTCACTGAACCTATCTGCCAGCAGTTTGTCTATATCTACTGCATTTGTGTATGTGGTGCCTTTGACCACCAGCTCTGAGCAGATTTGGGTGCTTCCTTTGAGACTGCGGACATATGTGAAGAAGGCCTTATGACTGTCTTTAGTAGATGTGGCCAGTTTGGACTCAAAGTTTGCTTTGGATGATTTCACTAATGTTCTTATTTGCTTGTTCAGGCTAAGGAGAGATTGCTTCCAGTTAGGCACCTGCTCCTTCTTTATCCTGGACAGCAATTTTTTTCCTTTTATTGTACAGTTTATTTATTGCAGATGCCCACCAGACAGGTTTACTCTTCCTTGAGGAGGATGATCTCGTCTTTTCGGGTATTCCTGATTCCATGCAGCTATATAAATGCTCATATAGTACTTTGGTGTAGGTTTGGACATATGTTCCAGTTCCTATGGAGGGGGATGGGGTTGTGAAGCTGTTCATACCTTCCCTCAGGAGCTTGTAATCAGCTTTGGAGAAGTTTTTTTGTTTAACCCTAGCTGTGGGGGGGGGGGGGGGGGTTACTTCGAAAATTATAGCTTTGTGGTCGGATCTTACCAGGGATGAGGACACTGTAGGGATGCTGCAGTGGTTACTCATGCTGGTTAATACCAAGTCCAAGATATTTTCACCTCTTGTGGGGGTGTCGATCAACTGGTCCAAGGCATTTGCATTAACAAAATCAAGGAATCTTTGGGCATTTGGAAGAAATACTCATGCCAAAACACAATCTATGGATGGATAGTTAAAGTCGCCCAGGATCAGTGTAATGAGTTGAATCTTGATAGATTCAAAGAGGTCCAGATAGGTACAGTGGGCATCTTGAGTCAAAGTTGGGGGCCTGTAGCTAGCTATGATTTGAAAAGAGGTCTTGTCAATTGTTACCTGCACCTGAAATGTCTCCTGTGAGTCATACTGTTTGACCAGCCTGGAGGTGTGTACATCTTTTATATATATTGTAACTCCACCTCCTTTTCCTTTGCTGCCCACAGTTTGGGGACTGAATGTATGATAGGATGAGTAACCTGGTATGGCTGGAGTGCTCTCTGCAGCTCTGAACTAGGTTTCTGTGACTGCACAAATGTCAGCATCTTCCAGGGTTAAGAATGCTTGCAATGAGTGCAGTTTCATGTTTACACTACTAGCGTTTAGCAGCATGACCTTTAATTTACATGTGGATGAAATTTTCATGTTGGTAGTTTTGATCTCATGGCATTGCCTAAAAAAGGCACTATGAGGAGGCAAGAACATTTGCCAGGAGCCTGAAGCCCAAGGAAGACAGATGCAGGCCATCTCTGGCAAAGCAACGTGGTTCTTCAATCATGTCATCCCAGGCTGTCAGGTACTGGATTCCCCTTGGAATGACACCAGAAGCTAAGCCAACTGTTAAAGTCAATTATTTTCTGTTTATATTGAGGCATCACTCTGGGTGACAGTAGAATGCTGCTTAAGGCTAGGAACATACCTGTCTGGGACACACATTCAGTGAGCTCGTTCAGGTCTGTCTTCATATAGTCCAGGAAGGTACGTCTCAAGTCATTCACGCCAACATAGACTTTGACAAGAGTCATAACAGTACCTGGCACCTGACAAACAACTAACCATGACTTTCTCCTTATCAAGCCTGGTGAGGGGTACATCTGTGTTTCTCACAATGGAGTTTCCTATCTCTAATATGGAGATGTTATCCGGGATGTGAAACTCAACGTTTAAGTTCTCACCTGTTGTCATATCTAAACAGTTTGAAGTAGGGGGACTACTTTGACTTCTGTGCTGTTCAGAGAATAGATCTTAAACCTGGATTTGTCCATGTGATGAGTTTTAGGGGTGAAAAGCTTGGTTTTCTTGAGGTTAAGTAGCAGTTTAGCATTGGTAAACAAGTTTCACTAGAACTGAATGGCGCTCATTTGCTGTAGATGTGGTTGACTACTTGAATAGCAGAAAATTGTAGAGTCATCTACATAATGAAATAGAGAGCCTTAACAGGAGGATGAAGACTGTTGATGAAGATATTAATGAGTTGTGGGCCAAGGATGGAGCCTTGAGGAACATCAATGATATTGGAAAGGTATGTAGATAGACAGCCTTGCCATTTTACTGATTGCTGTCTGACAGGTATCTGGAAAATCACTGTAGTGAGTAAGGGGATAGTGTGAGGACGGAGTGTTGATAAAGGAGCTTAGAATGAAAGGCTGTATCAAAAGCTTTGGATGAGGAATAGAGAACAGACTAGTTTGACAAAATAGCTGGCTTTATTTACAATGTTAGTAAAGGAAAGTAGAGGAGTTGTAGTACTGTGTGCAGGGTACAAAAATACATTGAGTTGGGGTGAACAACTGATTTTGAAGGAGGTGGTTAAGAAGCTGTTTATGTACAGATTTTTCTGTTCGCTTTGAGCAAGAGGACAAGATTGCAATGTGCCAAAAGTTGGACAGACTGCCTACAACTGTGAGTGACTGTGTGTGTGCACGTATCATGTGGTGGTTGACACACAATTCAAGAGTAGTTTTGGAGTAGACTTCTTCTTTCCTACAACCCTGAAATGGATTAAGGGTGTCATAAGACTATGAATGAATGCCTGTCTTCTATATGAGACAAGCCTATTCATTTTTCTATGCTAGGTTACAGAAAAGTCAGACAATAACATTTAACACAAAAAATAGCTATTAAAAAATAAGTATTTGTAAAAAATGGATAAACATATTGCCAAAATATATTCATAACTGTACTACCACTGGTCATTTTAGCATAAACTTAAAAATACTAATCACACCTAACATTTCCTTGACTAAATGACACTAACTGAAAAATGAAATAAGCAGTGAATGCAGAAGAAAATAAAACAGACACTCAAACTGAAGCAAGTCTCTCTAAAATCAGAAAGCATAAAGGTATACATAGATGGAGACCTGACTAGAACCCAGGCAACCAAGGATGAATTAGCACCCCAAGCAATGGTGTAGGAAGAAGGGGCAGGAAGTGAATGAAGAGACAAAGGCTGCTGATCTTTCAGAGGGA
Source organism: Protopterus annectens (assembly GCF_019279795.1). Taxonomy (NCBI): domain Eukaryota; kingdom Metazoa; phylum Chordata; order Ceratodontiformes; family Protopteridae; genus Protopterus; species Protopterus annectens. Next base: position 229,465,622 of record NC_056746.1, read on the forward strand.
AGGGTTGCAGACATGTACATTTTGAATAAAAATAATAAGAGGCACCTCTCGTACATAACCAATACCCGCAGACCTTTCTTCCCATCATTCTGGGTTGTCTTGCTGTTTCCCTTCCCTCTTCTTTCTTTACCCTACTTAGCACAAACACTCTCCTAGTCAGTCTTGGCAGGCATCCCCATCCTAATTTAACCTCTGCAGCTACACTCTTTCTCCCTACTACCACTTCTAAGTTGCTATATTTCCTTCCCACCAATCAGACATTTTACAATAGCTACAGGGGTTTCCTAGCATCTACTACAACCTTTCCATTAAAAATAGATTTATTTTGTTCTTATGCTATCTTTCTATCCTAACTTGCATCTTGTTAGTCTTACTCTTCAGCACTCTAGCTGCCTTTCAATAGAACAGCACTATACCCTAAAGCATCTCTATCTCTCAAGTGCAGAGGCACTACCCATTGCCAATTCCAGCCCACTTTAGAACTTCCTTGACTTACTGATAGCTTATTTTGGGTCCAAAAGCTCAGAATCAGGTGCAACCTGTGGGTCCAGTAGCTCAAATTCAACCTGCTTTGTTCACCCTCACTTCACTCACTCCACTCCCCTAGCCCCATTTCCCACCCACCCCCTTACTCCTACTTTTATACTTTATATAATCCATCCACATCTCTAAACACCAATCAAATTAACTAACACTTAAATAATTATTCTCCACCCAAAACATCTAACTGCCAATCACAAAAACACCAGTTATACGTACACCCCTCGACCAAGTTTCTAGGATTATTAAACCATATAGGTTCTACATAGGTTCATAGGTACTAGGCTATCTGCCCAAGGGCATTTATAAGCCTAGCCAGAGTGTGTCGGCTTTCGCAGCCCCATTGATTAATTAACTGATCCTCTGTCAAGCAGAGCCAATGAAGTGATCCCAGGGGTGTATTTTCTGTTACTCATCCACTCGTCAGTGTTTCTCTTGAATAGTGTTAGTGAGGGGCTCTACCAGATGTAATTTGGAATTTTTTTCTAAAGCATGGGGAGTCTCTGTGACAGGAATCTATCCCTCCAGCATGTTCTATTTATTGTTGTGGCAAGGTTTAGCTCACTAGAGCACGTGGCTCGCAGTGACTTGGATTTCTTTAGGTGGAACATGTCCATCAATTCTGAGTTGGACATGGCTTTGTAAGTCAGGCAGAGATCACCTCTGAGTAAGGGATATGCCACTGAGTACAGCCGGAGTTTTTTCAGTCGGGCTGCATAGGACTTATGAGGCCAGTAATCCTCTTGGTGAGGTACTTTTCTGGTCTTTCCAGCTGTTGGAAGTGTCTTGTGAGGCACATCCCAAATGGGGCATTGTACTCTATGATGGGTCTAATGAGTGACAAGTAGAGGGGCACTATAACGTCTTCATTTCTAGATGTGAACCCTTTAGTAATTAGATGGGCCACAGAGAAGGATTTCCTAACTACTTTGGCAATATGATTGTCACAGGAGAGATTACTATCTACCTGGGTCCCCAGATCTCTTATTAACCTCTTCTGTATTAAGGGGGCTGCCACCTATGTGGTAATTCGAGGGTGTTTTGTTTTTCCAAAATGGGATGACTATGCATTTTTTGGCATTTAGCTTGAGGCCATGACTTTGACACCAGGTGTCCGTCTCAGTAAGGCCCTTTTGGAGGATGTCCATGTCAGCCGGAGAGTCAATTATGGCTCCCAGTTTGCAGTCATCAGCGAACTTGGTTAGCCATAGTCCTCCTGTGTTTGCTTGTACTTCTGAGAAATACATGCTGAACAGTAGGGGTCCCAGGACCGAGCTTTGCGGGACACCACTTGTGACTGGTTTAGAGTCGGACCTGGAGCTCGCTATTCTTACCGTACGAGTTCTGTCTGTAAGCCAGTTGGCAACCCATCTTGTGACGTAGGGGGTTTATGTTCAAGCTGGTGAGTTTTTCTGTAATACCAGAGTGGGGAATGGTGTCGAAAGCCTTGGCGAGGTCAAGGTAGGCTGTGTGAACCACCTTTCCTTTGTCTATGGCCTTGGTGACTGTCTTGAAGAAGTCAACCAGGTTTAGTAGGCATGATCTGCCCTTAACACAGCCGAACTGGGTCGGGTCAAGTGTTTGGAGGTTCCCAATGTCTTTGTTAATGAATTCCATGATGATGCGCTCCACAGCCTTGCAGACCAGGCTAGTCAGGCTTATGGGGCAAGAGTTACCAGGGTCAGTTGTGGCCCCTCCTTTGTGGAGAGGAATAACCGTTGCTGTGTGCCATTCTATGGGCACGCAGCCTGTGAAGAGGCTGAGGTTGAACACTGTGTTTAGGTGGGGGGTTAGTTCGCTCTGTAGTTTGTGCAAGACGCAGCCTGGGACACCATCTGGTCCCATTGATGCTGTGTTTTTGGCTTTTGAAAGGGCTGTTTTCACTTGTGCATCTGTGATTTTTGGGACACTACACTTTTCTGGTATTGCTGTGGGCTCTTTTGGAGGTGAGAGGGGGGGTGAAGTTTGCACTGAATCTATCTGCCAGGATGTTGGCAATATCAGTAGGTTTAGTATATTTTGTGCTATTGTGCACTAGTTCAGTGCATATCTGTGAGTTGCCACTTAGATTCTTAACATAGCTAAAGAAGACTTTGTGGTTATCTTTTGAATCCTTGGCTATTTTTCTTTCAAAGTTAGCCTTGGGTGATTTCATGAGGGACCTTAGTTTCTTACTGATACTGATCAGGGATGTCTTTCCTTCTTGGGATTTGCTTTTTTTCTGAACTAGTTTCTTCCTTCGATTGTATAGCCTGTTTATTGCAGGGGTCCACCAAACTGGTTTCCTTCTCTTAGAGGAGTGAGTCTTGGTTTTGCTAGAGATGGCACGATACATGCATCCTTGTAGGTGCTCATAGAGTGCATTTGTAAAGGTTTCTGCATCTTGGGCAGCGTTATCCTTTAGAGTGGGGGCTGTGAAACTTACCACCTCTGTCTTAAGTACGGTGAAGTTTGCTTTAGAAGCATGTTTTACTGTGGTTTCCTTAATTGGGGGTGGTGGTGGGGTGTGGACATCCAGAGTGATTAGTTTATGGTCTGATCTAACCAGTGACGGGTTGACCTCCGGTGTGGAACACCTGTTGCCCATGTTGGTGATGATCAGGTCCAATATGTTTTCACCTCTAGTAGGGAAGTTCACCAGCTGATCCAGGGCGTTTGAGTTGATAAATTCCAGGAAACGCTGAGCCTGGGGGTTCGTACTCAAATAGTTTTCCCAGTGAATGGTAGGGTAACTGAAATCGCCCAATATCAGGGCGTTTGGTAGGACGTTCATGTTTTCCAGTGTCTCCAGAAAGGTGGAGTGGTGGTCCTGGGTCATAGAGGGTGATCTGTAGCAGGCCACAATTTGCATTGCAAATTTGCCCAATGTTAGTTGCACATGGATGATCTCAGCGGTATCATGCTGCGCCGTTAACCTGGAGGTGTAGGTATTCTTGATGAATATGGATACACCCCCTCCTTTTGTGTTTCGGTCCGTGTTCTGTGGCCGAAACTTATGGTATGAGTTGTAGCCCAGTAGTGCTGGGGTGCTCTCTGGAGCCTTGAACCAGGTTTCAGTTACTGCACAGATGTTGACGTTCTCCATACTGAGAAGTGCTTTGAGCGCGTGCATTTCGAGATTTAAACTCCTGGCGTTGAGTAGCATAACCCTCAGTTTTTTGTTAATTGTGCTGTTTACTGAGGTGGGTTTGACTTTTGAGCCTTGCCTAAAAAAGGCACTATGGGGGCAGCAAGAGCCTTGGCCAGTATTCGAAAGTCTAGGGGTGACAGGTGCAAGCCATCTCTTGCGAAGCAACGCAGCTTGTCGAGCATGTCGTCCCAGGCTGACAGACACTGGATCCCCTTTGAATGACACCAGAAACTTAGCCAATTGTTGAAATTGATAATTTTTTCTTTATACTGAGGTATCATTCTTGGTGAGGACAGGATGCTACTCAGGGTCAGGGTCATACCAGTCTGGGCTACATGATAGAGAGTTCTTCCATGTCTTTTTTCATGTAGTCCAGGAAGGTACGCCTCAGATCATTCACACCAACATGAACAATGACAGAGTCATATTTGTACTTGTTCTGGAGTGACCTGAGTGCTTGTGTTATGTGGCGAATTCTGGCACCGGACAGACAGCTAACAGTAACCGTCTGCTTGTCCAGCCTGGTGAGTGGGACGTCAGTGTGCCTGACTATAGAGTCACCTATTACTAGTGTGTTAGTTATGTTATTTTGCCTAAAGGGCTGTGATTGTGCAGCACGCTGATTTTGTGTTTTGTGTGTCGTCTGGTTTGTGACAGGAGGTGCAGGTTGTTTGGGTGTCTGCTTTGGAGGTCTCTGATGCTTTTGCAGGTTTTTATTTAGAGCTTCTGAGTATGATTTTGTGTATTTGTGTGTATTTTTTGCCAGTGCTGTTTTAGTAGGTCTGTGTGTGGCTGGAGGTGTGGTGCAAGTGTTAACCTTCTCCTCTTGACTGTCTGTTCCAGTCTTGGTTGGTGACAGCTTAGCTTCCAGTTTGGCTGTATAATTGCATCTCCCGCATAAGTTAGTGTTTTGTGGTAGGAGGAGAGGGCTGTCTGTGTACATGAGGCAGTTGTAACATTGCCTCAGGATACCCAGATTCACCAGCTGGACTGGACAGTGCACCTGAAGTTGCCCTTTGGTCATGCCTAAATAGCAGGGTGAGCTGCTTAGTCGCTTGGTTGGTGAGGGGTGAATAAAGAGCCTTGCCCTGCTGGGCAATCAGTGTCAGGGTAGATTAGTGCTTGCTATTAGGTCTGAGCAAGTGCTGGGCTGTAAGATGCTTTTTGAGTGCTTAGGTTGAGAGTTAGACTAGTTTCAAGGGAAAAACTGAAGAGGAGACTTAGTGGAGCTGGGAATAATTTAACCATAGCTAACTGGCACTGCCCAGTGCGCAAAACCATGCAAATGCGGTTTTTATAGTAGGGAAATCCTCTACTATATATCAGTCTGCTCTCCCTCATTGTACACATACCATCTCATTGCAAACTTACCATCACTACTAGCAATTATTTTTGTTTTAGTATCTTGTCTAACCTCTTTACTAATAATCCTATCCCTTGCAAGAGCAATATCTTCTCAAGCTCTTGCATGTTGTTACTCATCAGAAACACCCACCACTTTTTACCCATCTAAACAAAGTAACTTCTCAGACATATCCCCCCAAATATTTTTGTACTTCCTTCCCTATCACTCAGCTCCCAAACACTTTACCACAGCATATGGTAAACCCTACTTTATACCCCTCTCATCTACCTTACACAAAAAATACAACTCATTGCACACACATCTAATCTCTTTCATGCTTCAAAGCGGAGACAAAAACCCTAACCCAGGGCCTCTCACTCACCCCTACAATAATGCCTGTCTCGGAAGCCTAAACATTATAACACTAAACCTCCAAAGTCTATGCAACAAAATATCCCTACTACATGCCTGGATAGATAAAAATAAACCTGATATACTTGCCCTAACTGAAAACTGGTTACAACCTAATATAAAAGACTGTGCAGTTATACCACCCCAATTTTGCAATATCCAGACTAGACTAACCTAAAAAGGAGGGGTAGCCCTGCTACAGCCTACCTTGCTCAGTATTATACCCTACACTAATGAAACTCCCAAGTTTTCTCATGCTGAGTTACTAATATTCTTCCTAAACTTTAAAACAAAACGGATCTGTATTATAGTAGTATATATACCCCTAGAACACAATATACCAGTTCTAGAAGACATACTGTCCTGGACCTCCCATACAATCAAACATGAGACTACCATCCTTGGAGATATCAACATAGACTGGCAAACTATTTCTAAACACAGTTATGCAATCAAAAAGTCTACGTCTACAAATGCCCTTTTTAAACATATTAATGGGTTTAAGGACCATGAATTTTGCTTTGTTGTGTTAGAACACATTAAAATAAACCCAAGGTGGGGCCCTTTGAATATTTATTGGAACCAAGAGAATACTGGTGGCATATTTATCTTAATGCTTCAGCACCCACTGGGCTTAATGACGTTGTTTCCATTTCTAGTTTTTTAAAAATGAAAATTTATGACAGATGACTTTTTGTACCATTTTAGTGGATTGCATACAGTTAGATTAGCTGAGTGATTTATATGCTTTTCATAATGATTTACATGTATAAATTGATTTAACTAATTTTATTCTCAATCATATTTATTATAGTTTTGATGTGAATTACATAGTGTAGTTTACGACATATGGTTGGTGGGGTTGCTGTTGTTGTCACTGATGGACTATATATCTTTAAATACTGAGTAATGATGCAATGAATCCATATAAAAGGGGTCATATGACCATTTTTTAAAATGTCTGAGGAAGGCCCGAGATACCGAACGAAAGCACTAACCAATGTAATAAAGTTAATAAGTCTATTCCTTTGCAGCTGCCTGCTTTTTGGATTTGTTATGTTAAATGTATATATAAATATGTGTGTTTGTCATCACTCAAACATAAACGACGACATTGTTAATTATACATCTTAGTTAATACATATATTTTATACTTGTCATTTATTTATGTTGAAACTTTTCAGATGTTACTGTTAAAAATGAAAGCTGTTATATATGGATGTGTGTGCATACATGCATATATATATATATATATATATATATATATATATATATATATATATATATATATATATGTGTGTGTGTGTATATATTATATATATATATATATATATATATACACACACATTTTTTACACACACACACACACACACATATATATATATATATATATATATATACACACACACATATATATAACATTTTTTTATATGAATTTCGCAAAACATATTTTATCACCAATGAGCTTTCTAGGATCTTATCCAAGATGCACTGGATGAAACTCTAAGCTAGTTTCAGGTCTGCAAGATCAGTTTTATGGCTGTAATTATTGGCTCTTTTTTCACCAATCTTATCAAAACCAACAATGGTAAAATACACTTGTTTGTGCACATTTCTTCAGGAAGACAGGTAAAAACTACAAGAAAAACCTAGCCAACTACAGTTTTCATTGTGTGATACTTTAATGCTCCTGTACTACATATGTCCATGGGATATATGCAAATGACCTCTTAAGGGCATCAAGAGTTTCAGCTATATAGTTTCTGAATGTCCATGACTTTTTCCTTTTTAAGTCTTTATGGACAGAATCAGGCCAACAAAGCCAAGGAATAATGCAGCAGCCTCTGAGTTACTGACTCCATAATGTCCAGAGACATTTTAGACCAAGACTACAGAAACTATAGAAGTAGATAAAAAGTACAGTTGTGCACATTTATCATAAATGTAGATGCTGCAGTCATCACATTTGGGTTATCTGCTTGCAGTAGCCCTCAGTCGGCCTGATTATCAAAGTCTTGGGTCCTGCATCGGTTGCTGTCTCATCTTCCATGACATCAGGTAGTCAGGGGTATAAAGCATGCAGCCGATGCCATTACATCAGTTTTTCTTGCCCCAGATGTCAGGTGCCCCCATAATGGGAAGCAATTATATACAAGGTTACACCTCCAACAAAAAAGCAAATACACCAAAAAACTTTAAGCATAGTAAACAAGAATAGAGGTATAGTCAATAGAAGTCAGGGGGCTGGAGAGAGGGTAACCAGGACTGCAACAGTGAATACACTCGAACATCTACATTTATGGTAAGTGTACACAACTGTACTATGTTCTTCATGTTTCACCATTGCAGTCATCACATTTGGGTAGATTCCCAAAGCTAAGGACGGGAGGCGGTAATTAGATAGCATTAGGACCAGCTATAAGGCCCTGCAAGACTGCAGTGGCAAAGCCAGCTCTGGATTTAGAAAAAATTGGCAAGTGGTAATGCTTGGTGAAGGTATGTACAGAACTGCAGGTAGCAGCTTCTAGGATGTCCCTGGTAGGGACACCTCTGAGAAAAGCTGTAGAGGTAGATGCAGCATCGGTTGACTAGCCCTGATGCTTAAAAGAGAGAGAACTTGCTTTTGAGCCTCTGCCCACTGATTTGGGGGTAGATTGGGCCAACCGTTTGGGGTTGGTAAGGAGTGGAAGTGTAATCTGTATCCTTGGGAAACTATATTTAAAACCCATTTGTCCTCGGCAATGAGTTCCCAATTTTTTGCATGCAGGGCAATCTTTCCCACTAAAGGAAGAGTCAGTTGAGCAGGGCTTGGAAGGTTTAAAGTTAAGTCACTGAGACAGTTTACCATAGGGGGGAGTCTTACTACTCCTTGCTTTGGAAGTTGGAGCCCCCCACTGCTTAGGCCTGTGAGTTCTTTGGGATTGAAGCCTGGGTGCTCTGCTGCTTCTGGGTTTGGACTGAGAAGGCCTGGAAAAAGGTAGGAAAGGACCAATTCTTAGAAGGCCAATGCCTACTACATCTGGGAGGCTGTACTTGCAGGAAATCTTTAACAGTTTGCATAGCTTTAGCTTTAGGTTTTTAAGTACTACTTTTGCTTTGCTGCCAAACAGGTGGCCTTGGTCTAAGGGTGCATCCAGTAATTTAGGTTTAACATGATCTGTCAAAGATTGATCCTTAAGCCAAGCGTGCCTTCTAAGTACAGACCCAGTGACAGCAGCCCTGTAAGATGCCTCTAATGAATCAAAACCACATTGCAAAGTATGTTTTCCAAATTGTTCAGCAGAATGCATTAAATCCTGTAAATCTTTATTTTCAGTAGAGTCAGGAATCAAAATCATTTTCTGTTTAAGCAATCCAATAATATGCTTCTGAATCTTTAACATATGAAACTGGCAGTTTAAGGCCCTAATGGCCAGGGTTGCAGAAGTGTATACCTTCTTACCCCATCTATCCAGCGCCCTGGAATCTCTATCAGAGGGGGTAGGATTTTTGGCAGTAGTAGCCTTAATGCCCTTGGGTCCCTGTGAAATAGTCTCAGGATCCGCAGTAGGATTTTTAAAGAGGAACGTGTGAGAGTCAGGTACCCTGTAATACCTATCAGGTTTTCTGGGAGCAGGAGGTAAAGAGTCACGGGCAAGGCTAGATTCCGAGAAGGCATCATCTACAATGTCCAGTACAGGAGGGATAGCTAAAGGCTTGCTTTGAGGCAGGAGTAAGAATTCCCTAAGCCTCTGTTTGGAGTCAGAGTAATCCTGGTTTTCCAAGTGAAAATGCTCCCTAAGAGTATGCAAGGTTTCACCAAAAGAGAAATCATCTGGAGGGGAAAGCAGAGGGAATGGAGTCCTCTGTATCAGAATCCTCATAGGTAGATAAGGGCAAATACTGGTCATCAGAGAAAACATAAATTTCAGAATCCTAATAAGAAGAATCAGAAGGAAAATCAGTCCTAGGTCTCTTAGAAGGGGAAGGCTGGCTTCTCCTGATTAGAGTAATAAGGTCTTCAGCCATTTTTAACATTTGTTTTTTAGGCATATGGGCCTGACCATGTGGTCTGGGCGTCTGTTTTCTAGGCATGGATCGAGTTTTAGGCCTTGAAGAAAAAGATGGCGCCGGTTTAATATGCAAGTCAGTAGGCCTGAATACACCCTCAGAAGCTAGTGCCTGCACAGCGGCTCTGGACCTATCCAGGGTAGAGACATCCGCAGGTTCCACAGTCAAAGAAGCATCTCGCGGCATACCGGACTCCGAATGGGTCTCAGTAGAGGCCTGCGAATCTGAAGTAGTGGGTATCAGGGGCGGTAAAAGTGCCTCACTGAGTACCAGCAAACTGGCGACTAGCTTAGGAGAAGCATCTTCGGCAGCTTTGGACCTATGCGGTCTGTCTCTGTCTTTATCTTTCCGCTTTTTCGGAATGTCGGTAGTCGGGTGGCTTACCGAAGCCATTTCTGGATAATTGAAACAAGTACCAAAATATTTAGATGCGTAAATGAACCAACGATGAATAGTACGAGGTTTGAATAAGGCACAAAACCGACAGCGAGGTACATTGTGGTCTGGGCCTAAACACGGAATGCAGTACGAATGAAAATCTTTATGAGGTACTTGCTTTCCACAAGAAATACAATTGTTAACTTTTACTGACATCGATTTAGAGCAAGAAAAAGGATCCACAATGGGGTACTTAGCTTAGTTGAAGATTTCAGATCTGAAACTCGAAAACAAAAATTTCAGGAGTCGGCCAACCAGCACTTGTGAAGTGCTTCTGCTTTAGGCAGCGCATGGCAAGAAAGACTGATGTAATGGCATCGGCTGCATGCTTTATACCCATCTACCTGATGTCATGGAAATGAAACAGCAACCTATGCAGGACCCAAGACTTTGATAATCAGGCCGACTGAGGGCTACTGCAAGCAGATAACCCAAATGTGATGACTGCAACAGTGAAACACGAAGAACATCTAGTAATTACAGAGTCGACTGCAGCTTTAATGTAAAATTAATAAATACTCACCATTTTATTTCATAGTTACATTTTTTATTTTTTTATGCAAAATGTCCCTTTTCAGGGTGACCTGGATGCAGTGTCAGGTTAGTTGACTTGCTCAGTGTCTCACAGCTGCTAAATGGAGATGGAAGGAATCATGCACCACTAACTACATGAAGCAACTCTTTAAAAACACAGAGCCTTAATCTGCTCCTACTTCCAGTCTTAATGGACAACAACATCAAGAACTAGAAGCTCTAAGGTACGAGTAGTTAGTCAAATGACTGAAGAGAAGAGCTAACTTGCTCTATGCCATTTTGGTAAGTAGGGAGAAGATATATACTTTACACCTACACATGACTTTGCATTCATCAAATAAAAATGGGGAGAAAGGAAAATGGCTTTCCTATAACATAAAGCATGCATAATTAAATTTCTACTTTCTTATGAAAGCAAGAAACAAGTTGATCCCAAAACAGAATTCCAGAACTGAAGCAGTTAAGTAAAAAGTGCTTAAGCACTCAAGAGAGGAGGAGGCACCACTGAGTAGAGACCAACAGTGACTTCTTCGAGTGTGCATATGGGTTGAAAGATGCCGTGTGGAAAAGCAAACATATTCTGACAAAGTATGACAAAATTTAACGTATTAAACTGAACAAAAACATCTAAAATTATATTAAAAGTTAATTTCTGTACAGCAGCTCTACAGTCCCACCTGAAATTTTAGTTGTTTTCCTCCAGGGTCTATCCTAGAACTAACACATTCAGCTACAATCATTCCAAGTCTGCGAATCCGTGGGATGTTGTTATCCAAGTGGCACTGAACCCCCTCCATCACTAAAGTAATCAATGCTGTGTGAGAGAAAACAAATGGTAAAAAAAAACAAATTTATGAAATAACACATCACACAAAACAGCGATATTAAAAATGCTTGTGCTAGAGTTATAGAACAGGCTTTAAATCAAAGTGCTTCTTAAATGGAAATAAAAGATTTGTATTCGCCTCTACAAGTGATCCAAGGAAGTCTCTCCACCATGGTTAACTGGGGTAAATTTTTATTTTTCTGTTGTTCACAGCTTGACGCAATTGAAAATCTTCAACCCCTGCAGTTGTGGAGTATGTACTGCACTCAAGTTAACATCATAAAGTTAAATACTAGTCTAAAAGGGTGCTTATGCTCCTCAGTTTCATAAGTAGTTACTAGGCTTGCAGTCCAGAGGATCCGTGAGGATCCTAGCCTAAATTCCCAATTACCTCCCAAGCACTGTCTGTTTAAGTGACTCGCTTAAAGATCACACATTAAGCAAAAAAAGGCCAAGGGAAATAAACCATGTGCAACAGGATCTACAAATCACAGCCTTAACCCTCTGCACCAATTACCAGACTGATGTCAGAAATGAGATACGGCCCCTCACAATTTCCCTAGAAAGTGATGGTTCAGATTACAGTTCACTAGCAAACACACCTGAAAGGCATACACAAGAATGTAGAATTATAACCTGCCCAACTTAGAGGAAAATACATCTGCTACTGAAAAACAAAGAAGTCAAATAAACATAAATTGATGACAGTATGGTAATAAGCACCATAACAGCAGGTACTCAACTAAAAGGATTACTGTAGCAGGTTTCATATGAGTTGAAAACATTGGCTGAAGGTGGGTGACTGCCCTTGGCCAGATGCTTCAGCAGTCGTACATTGCCCTGTGTACTAGAATGCAAACAAAAGTCTTGTCCTTTAGAGGGCAGTCCAGATGTAAAATGCAATCCCGGTGTTTACTTCTATTCCTTTAATATTCTATTTGTTAGCTGGGCAAACCCATAAAAAACAAGCATCTCTTTTCAGGAGTGACCTAGGAGCACTGTCAGGTTAAGTGACTTGTTCACACTCAGACACCTGACAAGCACGGAGAAAGAAATCATATCCTGAACTGCTGGAAGTAGCTCCTTAACATCTTAGAGCCATAATCCACTAGATGTACAATTTTTTTTTTTTTTGTACACGAGAACCTAACACCTGTTTAAAGGGCAAGTAAAGGAACTGGACATGGCTACGTACCCATAGAGTGGTGCACAGCAACAGTTATTCCACTCCACAAAGGTGGAGCCACAAAAGTCCCCGGGAACTATCGTCCTATAAGCCAGACTAGCTTGGTCTGCAAGGCTATGGAGCGCATCATCATGGAACTCATTAACAGAGGCATTGGGAACCTCCAAACACTAGACCCTACCCAGCTCGGCTTTGTTAAGGGCAAATCATGCCTCCTAAACCTGTTGGACTTCTTTGAGACAGTTACCAAGGCTATAGATGAGGGGAAGGTGGTACACAGAGCCTACCTAGACCACGCAAAGGCCTTCGACACCATTCCCCATTCTGGTATTACAGACAAGCTCACCAGCCTGAACATAAACCCCTACGTCACAAGATGGGTTGCCAACTAGTTCATGGACAGAACCCACATGGTGAGAGTTGCGGGAGCTAGGTCCGACTCTAAACCAGTTACAAGTGGCGTTCTCCAGGGTTCAGTCCTAGGACACCTCCTGTTCAGCATATACTTCTCAGATGTACAGGCAAGCACAGGAGGACTATGACTGACCAAGTTCGCAGACGACTGCAAACTAGGGGCTATAACTCACTCTCTGGCTGACAGACATCCTCCAAAAGGGTCTCACTGAGACGGATAACTGGTGTCAAAAAACTCCAGCTTTACTCTGACGCATATCGCCTACTCAGAGGCGTTCTCTGCCTAACATACAAAGCTATGTTAAACCCAGAGCTGTTGGACATGCTCCGCGTAAAGAAATCCCAATCCCTCCGAGCTACATGCTCTAGGGACCTAAACCTTGTCACCACAATAAACAGAACATGCTGGAGGGATAGATTCCTATCTCAGAGACTTCCCATACTCTGGAACAAACTACCTATCTATATTAAATAAAGCTCCTCATTAGCACTCTTCAAGAAAAATCTTGATGAGTGGATGGGAGATAGGAAATTCACCCCGGGGATCACTTCTGTGGCTCTGCTTGACAGGAGCACAGGAAAATAATTTTCTTGGGTGGCAAAAGTCAGGGTACCGTTTGGCTAAGCTTATATAGGCCCTAGGGCCAATAGCCTAGTACCTACCTATGAACCTATGGCCTCAAGCTAAATGCCAAAAAGTGCATAGTCATCCCCTTTGGATAAAACAAAGTACCCACAAACTACCACATAGGTGGCAGTCCCCTAAATATGGAAAAAGTACAGTTTTGTACCTACCATAAATGTAGATGTTCGAGTGTATACCCTGCTGCAGTCATCACACTTGGGTTATCCTGTCGTCAGGTGGTCCCACAGTCGGCCTGAATTCCAAAGTCTTTGTCCAGCGTCGGTTGCTGTCGCTTCTTCCCTGATGTCAGTGCGCCAGGGGTATATAAGAGGCATCCGACGCCATTTTCTTCAGTTTTTCTTGCCCCAGATGTCAGGTGCCCCTCCAAAAGATGGTTAGTAGATAGTACCAATAATAGAAGCTTAGCACAAACAAACCATCCCTCCAGCTATAAGCAAATACACCACAAAGATTGTATCAGATTGTAAGGTATCGAAAGGTTTTAGTTAGGTCAGAGGGGATAGAGGGAGGGTAACCTGGACTGTAACAGGGTATACACTCGAACATCTACATTTATGGTAGGTACAAAACTGTACTATGTTCATCGTGTTACCCTGCTGCAGTCATCACACTTGGGTAGAATCCCAAAGCTAAGGATGGAAGGTGGAGTCAAACAGGGTTAGAGGAGGCTAGAAGGCCCTGCAAAACTGCAGTGGTGAAGCCAGCTCTAGTCTTAGAGTAAAGTGGTAAGTGATAGTGTTTGGTGAAGGTGTGTACTGAACTCCAAGTTGCACCTTCCAGAATATCCTTGGTTGGCACTCCCCCGAGGAAGGCTATAGATGTAGCTGCTGCTCTGGTGGAGTGGGGCCTTATGCTAGCAGGAACTGGTTTTCCATGATGGGTGTAGCAAAAACGTATGCAATGTCCTATCCATTTGGAAATGGTCTGTTTTGAGATAGCCTTTCCTTGTGATGCTGTAGCATAGGATACAAAAAGTTGGTCAGATTTTCTGAAAGCCTTAGTTTTATCCAAGTAGTAATGTAGTTGCCTGTGAATGTCCAAGGAATGCAGGAGTCTTTCTCCTTTGTTCTGTGGATTTGGAAAGGAGGTGGGTAAGTGGATGGTTTGATTTAGAGCCACACTGGATACCACCTTTGGCATAAAGGAGGGGTTAGTTCGTAGAAAAACTCTGTCTTGATGTAAAATGAGGAAAGGCTCTACTGCCATTAGTGCCTGTAGCTCAGAGACTGTTCTGGCTGAAGTAATTGCTAGCAGCAGGGCAGTCTTCCATGATATAAACTTTAAGTCAGCTGAGAAAGCTGGCTTAAAAGGTGGCAGCGTAAGTTTTTCCAGAACAAAATTTAGGTCCCAAGTTGGTGTTGGCATTCTCCTGGGAGGCCTAATGTTTTTTTGCCCCTCTGAGATACTGCCTTAGAAGTGGATGTGAAAATAAGGGAGGATCCGTGTTGTAGTGAGCTGAAATAGCTGAGGCATGGGTTTTAATAGATGAAAAAGAAAGTCCTTTGTGTAACATCTCAGTTAAATATTGTAGAATCTGGGGCATGTCCGGCTGAAGTGTATTTTGGCCTTTAGCTTGGTTCCAGGCGCAAAATCTTTTCCATTTGTCTGAATAGGCTTTCCTGGTGCTGGGCCTCCTGGCCTCCAGAATGACATCCATAACAGCTTGTGAAAGGGGGCTGGCTGGTTGCTTAGGTGATTTGCCATGCAGCCAAATTTAAGGTTTTGAGCTGGCTGTGCAGAATCTGACTGCCTTACTGTGTGAGTAGATGAAGAATTTGTGGTAAAATCCATGGTGGGCCCTGGGCCATGTTCCTTAGTAGTGGGTACCAGTACTGGCGTGGCCAGCCCGGGGCAATGAGTATCATTTGAGGTCTCTCCAACCTGACTTTCAGCAGCACCTTTGTGAGAAGGGGCAATGGAGGAAAGGCATATACTGTCAGCATTTTCCAACTGAATGAGAGTGCGTCCACTGTCCAAGCTTGATGGTGAAATGTCCTTGTGCAAAATTTTGATAGGTGATAGTTTTGGGGGTTGGCAAACAGGTCTATGTCTGGGTGCCCCCATTTTTTGAGTTATCATTGCAAATACTTGTGGATCCAGTTTCCACTCGTGGGGATCCATGATGTTTCTGCTTAGGTCTTCTGCCAATGTGTTCTTTTTTCCTGGCAGGAACTGAGCTTGTAATTGAACTTGGTAAGCCAGTGCTGTGTTCCACAAGGTCATTGCTTGCCTGCATAGAGGGTAGGAGTATGTACCCTCTTGTTTGTTTATGTACCACATTACTGTGGTGTTGTCTGTCCTTATTATAAGCTGTCCTGGATGTAAGAGGTCCTTGAAGGCTGTCAGAGCATTCTGTACAGCTAGCATTTCTTTTTGATTGATGTGCAGATTCCTTTGATCTGCAGTCCATATGCCTTGAACGCACCGTCCTGCCATGTGTGCCCCCCAGGCATAGTCCAATGCATCTGTTGTCATAGTTTGCCTGGCTGGGGGTAAGGTGAAAGGCTGACCCTTGTTGAGGTGACATGCCTGTGACCACCATAGAAACTTCTGTTGAAGGCATGGAATGAGAGGTATCATTGTTTCCAAGCTGTGGCTGTGTTGAGTCCATACGCTTTTCAGGTACCATTGTAATTTCCTCATATGCAGTTTTGCAAATGGTATTAGTAGTATGCAAGATGCCATGAAGCCCAAGGCCTGCAGAATTTTTCTTGCAGGGAGTTGGGTCTTTGTTGCCATTACTTTGAAGTATTGAGTTAGTTGTAGTTGTTTGTCTGGCGTCAGATAAGCTATCTGGGCCGTTGTATTCAAGCTGGCACCCAGGAATGTCATATTTTGTGAGGGCACTAGTTTTGATTTCTTTTCGTTTACTGTGTACCCTAGGCAACTAAGAAGGTGTTTTACAAAAGTCAGATGTTGTAAGAGAATGTCCTTGCTTTCTGCTTGGATGAGGCAGTCGTCCAGGTATGGGTTTATTTGAATTCCTCTTTGTCTGCAGTATGCAATTACTGGTGCCAGGCATTTTGTGAAGACCCTGGGTGCAGTAGATAAGCCAAAGGGCAGTGCAGAGAATTTTTAATGGGTTGAACCTGTAATGAAACGGAGGTATCTTCTGCAATTTTGTCTGATAGGGACATGCAGGTATGCCTCCTTGAGGTCCAACGTTACCAGCCAAGCTTTCTTGCCCAACATGGGAAGAAGCTGCTGTAGTGTTAGCATCTTGAATTTGGGTACTTGCAAGAAGGTGTTTAGAATTGAAAGGTGCAGAATGGGTCTCCAGGCATTGTCCTTTCTGGGGACTAGAAAGAGCATTGAGTAAAATCCTTGGCCTTGCTCTCATGTCCATGAGAGCTGTAATTTGTTTTTGTGTCTCTGCCCATTGATTTTGTGGCATGTTTGGCATTCCTTTTATCCTTGGCAAGGTGTGGAAATGGAATCTGTATCCTTGTGAGATAATGTCTAGGACCCATTTGTCCTTTGTGACGATGTGCCAGTTGTCTATAAAAAATGCTAATTTTCCTCCCAAGGGAGCTGCCAAGAGATTTTTGCTTGGCAGTTTGAGGTTTAAGTCATTGTGTTTGTCTTCTAGTAGTTTGGGACCTGTCTTCTCCTCCCTTCTGTGTTGCAGTGCCCCATTGGTGAGGTTTGTAAGGGATTTGTGCTTGTCCTCTGCCCCTTGGGCGTCTGTATTTACCCCTCTGTGGTCTGTCAGAAGCTGGAAAGGACCAATTTTTTGCTGGCCAATTTCTGCTGAAGTGTGGGGGTTGTACCTGTAAGAAATCTTTGACCATCTGCATAGATTTTGCCTTATCCTCCATTTTCTTTAAAACCTCTTCTGCTTTAACCCCAAATAAAGACATCCTGCTGTAAGGGTGCATCTAGTAACTTTGCTTTAACATGATCAGGCAGAGTTTGTTCCTTTAACCAAGCATGCCTACATATAACAGACCCAGTAACAGCTGCTCTACAGGAAGCTTCCAAGGAATCAAATCCCATTGTAAAGTATGTTTGCCCACCTGTTCAGCTGCATGCAACAGATCCTGCATTTCCTTGAATTCAGACTGTTGAGGGTGCACACTCATCTTTTGTTTTATTTGAGACATTAGGAATTGCTGGTATTTCAGCATGTGAATTTGACAATTTAGTGCTCTCATAGCTAGAGTAGCTGAGGTGTAAACATTCTTCCCCCACCTATCTAGTGCTCTGGAGTCCCTTTCAGACGGTACAGGATTTTTAGCCATAAAAGCCTTAGCCCCTTTGGGACCCTGGGAGATTGTCTCTGGGTCAGCAACAGGGCTTTTGTAAAGGAATTTATGTGAGTCAGACACTCTATAATATCTATCTGGTTTGGCTGGAGCAGGAGGCAGAGAATCTGGATTTAGACTAGATTCTAAATAAACATCATCCACAATGTGTGTTGGGAACCCCGGATTAAAGAAATCAAATCTTCAGCCATTTTATGCATCTGTTTCTTAGGCATGGGGCCTTGAACTGGAGACTGATGTGTGGTCTTTTTTGGTTTTAGAGGAGTCTTAAGCTTAGCATAAGATTTTATGGTGAGAGTAGTCGGTCTGAAGACACCTTCTGTAACTGAAGGTGTTTCCGCAGTACCAGCTTCTCCTTCTGCAATGTTGTCGGTAGGGCCTAAAGAAAATGGCTGCGTTGGCCTAGAACTCTCTGCTTGAGAATCCGAAGCAGTTTGGGGTTCCAATTCTGCGGTCGCCAGGGGCTGCGTAGGTGCCTCACTGAAAACCGGAGAACCGGTGACCAGCCCAGCCGAGGCCTTAGAGTCTGGCTTGGATCTAGGCTGCCTGTCTTTATCTTTGCGTTTTTTATGCACGCCGGTAGTTGGTTGCTCCGACGGCATAGTGCGATTAAATTTCCTACCGAAGTAGTGTCGTGCGAAATCAAAGCGTCGCTTTATAGTTTGCTTATCGAACCTAGCACAAAACCAACAACCAGTGACGTCGTGGTCTGAGCCTAGGCAAGGTATACAATAAGAATGAAAGTCCTTATGAGGTATTTGCTTCCCACAAGAAAAGCAATTGTTAACTTTTTCTGACATCGGACTGAGGCAAGAAAAGGTTCCCCAACGGGGTACTTAGCTTTGAAGACTTCGGACTGAAATTCGATTCGAAAATCTCAGGTGTCGGCCGACCGGCACTTGCGAACTGCTTCTGCTTCGGGCACTGCGCGGCAAGAAAGACTGAAGAAAATGGCGTTGGATGCCTCATATATACCCCTGGCGCACTGACGTCAGGGAAGAAGCGACAGCAACCGACGCCAGACCAAGACTTTGGAATTCAGGCCGACTGCGGGACTGCCTGATGACATGATAATCCAAGTGTGATGACTGCAGAAGGGTAACACGATGAACATCGTAATAAGGGATCTTGGGACCTAAGTATATAGTAATCTCTCCTTCGATAATCACATTGCCAAAGTGGTTAGAAAATCCTTCTATGTGGCCCATCTAATCACAAAAGGGTTCACATCCAGATCAAGAGAGGTCATTGTGCCTTTCTACTCATCAGACCCATCACAGAGTACAACGCCCCATTTGGGATGTACCTTACAAGACACCTGCAACAGCTGGAAAGACCACAGAAGTACCTCACCAAGAGGATCACTGGCCTCAAACAGATGCCCTATGCAGCTCGAATGAAGAAACTCCAACTGTACTCGGTTGCATACCGCCTACTCAGAGGTGATCTCTGCCTGACACACAAGGCCATGTCCAACCCAAAATTGATGGACATGCTCCACCTAAAGAAAACCTTATCCCCTCGAGCCACACGCTGTAGGGATCTAAACCTCACCACAACAATAAATAGGATGCGCTGGAGGGATAGATTCCTTTGTCCCAGAGACTTCCCATGCTTTGGAACAAGATTCCAATCTACATTAGGCAGAGCTCCTCGCTAACACTCTTCAAGAGAAACCTTGACGAGTGGATGGGAAACAAAGTTTACCCCGGGGATCACTTCAGTGGCTCTGCTGGACAGAGGCACAGGGAACTAATCTAAAGGGACGGCGAAAGTCAACACATTCTGGCTAGGCTTATAAATGCCTTCGGGCAGATAGCCTAGTACCTATCTATGAACATATATCATTATTTAAGAAAGCAAACACTTTTCTCTTCCCAAAAGAATTCCAAGTTCATTGCCTTAACCATTCTGCTAAACCTCATTAAGAAAGGTGCATTTGTTTTAGTCGCATTCCCTGCAGTGCTTGCATTTTACCTCCCTTCACATAGGGCAGTGCTTTATTAGTTTCACGATTTTTGGAAAATGGCTTTAACTGGGTTTATGTGTTTGAAATGAGACTAACTCACTGGTTTGATTAAAACATGTTTGGATTGGCTTAAGCCTTCCAACTATAAAACCAAATGTGGGATTACTGATGCCTGAAGATGGGGGCAACAGAGGGTTGAAACATTACAATGGATGTTTACTGACAGGTCTAACAGAAGCTACTATGCATAGGCTTAGAATGTTTTTCAAAACAGAACCCTTCCAACTGGAAAAAATATATATAGTAATGATTTATGGTCTGAAGGTAAAGGGTAATTCTGCTTGGAGTTTTAAATAAGGTGCTAAACAAAAGGTCTAAGGAAGTCTTAAGAAAAGGAAAATGCTCACAATTACTAGACTCAAGTAAAAGACTTGCCTCGAGATTCTATAACACCTACAATAAATGCACAGTGTTCTGAGTGAACAGACAGCATAGACATAACTTACACCTTTGTCCTACTAATTTTAGTATTCCTACTGATATCCTTGCAGTTTTAAACATTGACAGGGATTCATAAACATTGCCAGAAAGTGTAGACTACATGTACACTTAGTATAATTTTTCTGAATGACTAGAAAGCACAACAAATGTCATAAGAATGTTCTTGAATATATATTGTGTGCATTTAGTGTACACTTGATGTAGGCTTTATTGAATCTGGCCCTTGGTTTCATGACTTGTGTTCTAACATTTCTTTTCATTTTTAATTTTATAATTCATGTGTAACTGGCTGCTAACCTGCTATAGTTCTGGATTTCATTTTTTTGCAATAGGGTATCTGTTAAGGTTGCTACACAATGATCAAAAGCTCAATGTCAGCTCTTCCACAGTGAAAACAAAAACTGAGAAACAGCAGCCAGCGATACTATCAGATTGAGTAAAATTCAGTTACTGTCTGGTACCAAGTACACTACACCTAGATGCCAGCAAAGAGGTAACTAAGTGAGACTGAGAGAAAACTAACTAGAAAAGGTGATGAGAAAACATTGACAGGGAAGAATCCTGCAGCTGCTCAGCAAAAAGCAGTTCAGGCTCCAGCTTTGGTGCAAGACATGGTTTCCAGTAATCTACAGGAAAAAAAGTCAAATGTACTCAAAGCTGATTAAAATAAAAAAACACTGAAGGAGTATGTAAACTCAGATAAAAACCTGAAAAAATGGAAGAAGCTTTAAACAGATACTTAGATAAGCTGATAAAACTGCAAAAATCAGAGGTCAAAATGAAAAAAAAGATTGACAGTACGAGACTGGTGAAGAACAGATGTTTCAAAAATGGTAGAATAGATAGAACACGCAGGGAAAATCTGAGATTTTCTGCTGTACTAGAGAAACTAGAAGGAACAGACTGTTTTAATTTTATGAAGGCCCAAATAAGCAACTGGCCTGCTATTCCACAGCAGGAACTGTTAATTGAAATGGAAAAAGTACAGTTGTGTACACTTACCATAAATGTAGATGCTTGAATGTATTCACTGTTGCAGTCATCACATTTGGGTTATCTGCCTGCAGGTAGCCTTCAGCCGGCCTGAATACTAGAGTCTTCGGATTTCTGTATCGGATGCTGTCGCTTCTTCCATGATGTCAGGTCGTCAGGGGTATAAAACATGCAGCCGACGCCAGTACATGAGTTTTTCTTGCTCCAGATGTCAGGTGCTCCCACAATAGGAAGCAATTATATGGTATGGTACACCCCCATCAAAAAGCAAATACACATGAAAAAAAAATATATATATACCAAACAAGAAGGAAATGTAGAGCCAAGAGAAGTCAGGGGGCTGGAGGGAGGGTAAGCAGGACTGCAACAGTGAATACACTCGAACATCTACATTTATAGTTAGTGTACACAACTGTACTATGTTCTTCGTGTTTCACTGTTGCAGTCATCACATTTGGGTAGATTCCCAAAGCTAAGGAAAGGAGGAGATGATTAGATAGCATTAGGGCCAGCTATTAAGCCCTGCAAAACTGCTGTGGCAAATCCAGCTCTGGATTTAGAAAAGAGAGGCAGGTGGTAATGCCTGGTGAAGGTGTGTACAGAGCTCCAGGTAGCAGCTTCCAGGATGTCCCTGGTAGGGACTCCTCTGAGAAAGGCTGTATAGGTAGATGCAGCCCTGGTGGAATGTGATCTTATCCCCTGTGGGGTAGGTTTTCCATGGTGCTTACAGCAGAAATGAATGCAATCGCCTATCCACTTAGAAACGGTTTGCGTTGAAATGGCCTTCCCCTCTGCCCCCTGCAGCAAATGCAACCAACAGCTGTTCAGATTTCCTGAGAGTCTTAGTTCTGTCGAAGTAAACTCTAAGTTGTCTGTGCACATCCAAGGAGTGCAGTATTCGTTCCCCTTTGTTCTGTGGATTAGAAAAGACAGTTGGCAAATAAATGGACTAGTTTAGGGCCACACTGGATACCACCTTGTGCATAAAGGAAGGATTAGTCCTGAGGGAAACCCTGTCTGCATGGAAGATAATGAAGGGTTCCACTGCCATGAGGGCCTGTAATTCAGACACTCTTCTTGCTGAAGTGATGGCTAGAAGTAAGGCTGTTTTCCAAGAAAGAATTTCAACTCTGCTGTTGCAGCTGGCTCAAAGGGGGGGGGGGTGAGCTTTTTCAATACAAAGTTAAGGTCCCAGGCTGGAATGGGAGCTCTCCGGGGGGGGGGGGGGGTCTTAAATTTTTGGCCCCTCTAAGGAATTGTTTTAGCAAGGGGTGAGAGAAGAGGGGTGGCTCAGTATTATAATGTGCTGAAAAGGCAGAGGCAGGAATCTTAATTGACGAGAAGGATAGGCCCTTGTGGAGCATTTCTAACCGGGAAAAGCCGAAAAGACAAACAAACAAACTCTAGAATATGAGGTAAGCTGGGCACCGTTGTGCCCATCCCCTGAGCCTGGCTCCAGGAACGGTATCTTTTTCACTTTTCAGCATAGGATTTTCTGGTACTAGGCCTCCTTGCCTCCAGAATGACATCCCACATCTGCTTACTGTGGGATGCTAGAAGAGAGCTCATGCAATTAGCCAGGTTGCAAGGTTCAGGGTTTGAAGCTGAGGGGGCAGAATCTGGCCCACCTGCTGGGATAGCAGGGAAGGGGACTGAGGCAGGTGCCAAGGGTGCAGCAGTGTCAGACTGTGCAAGAGGGGGTAGCAGTGCTGGCATGGTCAGTCTTGTGCAATCAGTTTTGGCCTTGGCTTGTCCCATTTGATCTTTAGTAGAACCTTCAAGATGAGAAGCAGAGGGGGAGAGGCATAAACCGAGAGGCTTTCCCAGATAAAGGACAGGGCAACCACTTTCCAAGCTTGACTGTGGGGAGTTCTGGTGCAGAATTTGTTCAACTGATAGTTTTGAGGGGAGGCAAACAGGTCTTCCTCTGGGGTCCCCCATTTGTTCCTCAAGAGGTTGAATATCTTGGGTTCTAGTTTCCATTCGTGTGGGTCCATGAGATTTCTGCTTAAGTCGTCTGCCAGTGAATTTAGTTTGCCTGGCAAGAACTGAGCTTGTAGGTGCACTTGGTAGCTCAAAGCTGTGCTCCACAGAGCCATGGGTAGTCTGCAGAGAGGGCAAGAGTGGGTTCCCCCTGCTTGTTTATGTACCACATAACTGTGGTGTTGTCTGTCTTTACCAACAGTTGTCCGGGAAGAATAAGATCTTTGAAGGCTGTCAGAGCATGCTGTACAGCTAACATTTCTTTTTGACTGATATGCAGGTGCATCTGTCGCGGGTTCCATTTGCCCTGAATGCACTGCCCTGCCATGTGAGCCCCCCATGCATAGTCTGATGCGTTTGTTGTTAGGGTTTGGGCAGCAGGGGGTAGAGTGAAAGGGAGTCCCTTGTTATGGTAGCAGGCCTCTGCCCACCAAAGGAACTCTGTCCTTAGACAAGGAATGATAGGAATCATTGTTTCCAGGTCCTGAGAATGTTGACACCATAGACTTTTTAGATACCATTGGAGTTTCCTCATATGCAGTCTTGCATATGGAATTAGCAGAATGCAAGAGGCCATGAACCCCAGAGCTTGCAGGATGTTCCTTGCAGATAGCTGGGTTTTTGTGGCCAATAGTTTGAAGTTGGTTGTCAAATAAACTTGTTTCTCCGGAGTGAGGAATGCCATTTGGGAAGTTGTGTTCAAGCTTGCTCCCAGGAATACAATCTGTTGGCAGGGTACTAGGTGAGATTTATTTTTGTTGATGGTGTATCCCAGTGAGGTTAGAAGTTTCTTTACAAATGCCAGGTGTTGTAATAGCAAGTCCTGGCTTTCTGCCTGAATGAGACAATCGTCCAGGCATGGGTAAATTTGAATATTTCTCTGCCTGCAAAATGTAATGGCAAGACACCTTGTGAATACCCTGAGTGCGGTAGATAAGCCAAAGGGAAGTGCAGAGAACTGAAAGTGCATGGACACCACCTTGAAACGTAGGTATTGTCTGCAGGATTCTCTTATTGGAATGTGCAGGTAAGCTTCCTTTAAGTCTAAGGTTGCCAGCCAGGCATCCTTGGCTAACATAGGAAGAAGCTGTTGAAGAGTTAGCATTTTGAATTTTGGAACCACCAGAAAGGTGCTGAGAATAGAGAGATCCAGGATAAGATGCCAGGACATTTCTTTTCTGGGTACCAGAAAAAGTCTTAAATAAAAACAGTGTCCCCTTAGTTCTGCTGGGACAGGTTGAATAGCCCTGATACTTAGAAGAGAGTAAACCTGCTGTTGGGCCTCTGCTCACTGATTTGCGGGGAGGTCTGGCCAATCATTTGGGGTTGGTAGTATGTGGAAGGGGAATCTGGTATGCTCGGGAAACTATATTCAAAACCCATTTGTCCTGGGTAATGAGTTCCCAGTTTTTTGCATGCAGGGCAAGCTTTCCTCCTAAGGGAGCAAGTAGCTGAGCAGGGCTTGGAAGGGTTAAGGTTAAGTAATTTTGCCATTTTTCTGTAGGGGGTGGCTTACTACTCCCTGGTTTGGAAGTGGGAGCCCCCCACTGCTTAGATCTGTGTGTAGCCTGAGACTGAAGTCTTGGTGGTCTGCTGTTCCTAGGTTTGGACTGAGAAAGCCTGGGAGGGACTGGAAAGGACCAGTTCTGCCAAGTGAATCTGGGATGCTGTACTTGTAGAAAATCTTTTAACAGTTTGCATAGATTTAGCTTTTTCCTTCATCCTTTTGAGGACTTCATCTGCTTTGTTGCCAAACAGGCAGTCTTGGTTTAAGGGTGCATCCAGTAATTTAGCTTTAACATGATCTGGCAAGTTTTGTTCCTTAAGCCAAGCATGCCTTCTAAGTACAGACCCAGTAACAGCAGCCCTTCAAGATGCTTCTAAAGCATCAAAACCACATTGCAAAGTATGTTTACCAACTTGTTCTGCAGAATGCATTAAATCTTGCAAGTCTTTCTGTTCAGCACAGTTAGGAATCGTCATCATTTTCTGTTTAAGTAGTCCCCTAATATGCTGCTGATACTTTAACATATGAAAATGGCAATGTAAAGCCCTAATGGCCAAAGTAGCAGAAGTGTATACCTTCTTACCCCATCTGTCTAAGGCTCTAGAATCTCTATCAGAAGGGTTAGGATTTTTGGCAGCAGTAGCCTTAATGCCTTTTGGTCCTTGGGAAATGGTCTCTGGATCCGCAGTAGGATTTGTGAACAGGAACTTGTGAGAGTCAGGTACTCTGTAGTACCTGTCAGGTTTTCTGGGAGCTGGAGGTAAAGTGTCTGGGGTAAGAAAACATCATCTACAATGGCCAGAACAGGAGGGATAGCTAGAGGCCTGTGTGGAGGCAGGAGTAAACATTCCCTAAGTCTCTTTTTGGACTCAGAATAGTCCTGGATTTCCCAGCGGAAATGCTCCCTAAAAGGGTATGCAAGGTTTCACCAAAAGAAAAATCTTCTGGAGGGGAAGCAGAGGGAATGGAATCCTCTGCATCAGAATCCTCATAAGTAGATAAGGGCAAATCCTGGTAATCAGAAGGAGGAGAGACATCAGATTCCTGATCAGAAGAATCAGAAAGAAAACCGGTTCTGGGTCTCTTAGAGGGGGAAGACTGGCTTCCCCTAATTACGACAATAAGGTCTTCAGCCATTCTGAGCATTCGTTTTTGAGGCATATGAGCCAGAGTCAGCGGTTTGGTCATCTGTTTTCTAGGCGTAGTGTAAGTTTTAGGCCTGAGGAATTCGGTACTTCTAGTTTGAAACGATGCTGTCGGTTTAATATGAAAGTCTGTAGGCCTGAATACACCCTCAGAAGCCGGTGACTGCACAGCAGCTCAGAACCCATCCAAGGTAGAGACATCCGCAGGTTCCACAGTCGATGAAGCATCTCGCGGCATACTGAATGGATCTCAGTAGAGGCCTACAAATCTGTAGTAGCGGGTATCAGGGGCTGCGAGTGCGCCTCACTGAGTACCGGTGGACTGGCGACTAGCTTAAAGGAAGCGCTGTCGGCAGTTTTGGACCTATGCAGTCTGTATCTGTCTTTATCCTTATGTTTTTTCGGAAGATCAGTAGTTGGATGGCTTAACAAAGTAATTTCAGAGTAAGGAAATCAAGAACAAAAGTATTTAGCTACAAAAATAGCCCGATGACGAATAGTTCGGGCATTGAACAAGGCACAAAACCGACAGCGAGGGACGTCGTGGTCTGGGCCTAAACAGGTGACGCAGTAAGAATGAAAATCTCTATGAGGTACATGCTTTCCACAGGCAAGACAATTGTTAATTTTTTTCTGACATCGGTTAGAGCAAGAAAAAAGGATCCCCAACGGGGTACTTATCTTTTTTGAAGACTCTGGGTTTGAAACTTGAAAATGAAAATTTCAGGAGTCGGCCGACCGGCACTTGTGAACTGCTTCTGCTTTGGGCACCATATGGCCAAGAAAGACTGATGTATGTTTTATACCCCTGATGACCTGACGTCATGGAAGAAGCGACAGCATCCGACGCAGAAATATGAAGACTCTGGTATTCAGGCCGGCTGAGGGCTACCTGCAGGCAAATAACCCAAATGTGATGACTGCAACAGTAAAACACAAAGAACATCTGTGTATGCTCCAAATCTGGACCTGAGAAAGCAGGCAAGACCTTTACTAGTAAGGATGCAAACCTACCAGCAGTGCGAGGTGATCCTGAAAAAACTGTGTCAAAGGGGGCAGTTTTAAAAGATGAAGAAAGTAGAGTGCTTGTGGAAAAAAAGAAGTTATGTACTTACCATAATGTTCCATGTCTGTATTCCATCTCGCCTACATTCCATTCGTGCTGGATATTCGGCTCCGACTCGGCCGATACTAAAGCTCGAGAGCTTTTACTAGCTTGAGGCTAACCCCTATCCCATGGTGCCTCACAGCAATTCCCCAGATCTTGCTTGCAAGAAGCAATAAGTAACTAATAGTTATGAAACTATCAATAACTGTGTGCATACAGACAGAACATTGTGTAACATTATCCATGCCAGGTGGACAACAGCTACAACCAGGGTCAGACAGCATAAGTATAGTCTACCAGATCCTCCAGGAACAGGAAGGTGGCAGGAGGGAGGGATGCAAGAATGTAGGCGAGATGGACTACACACATGGAATGTTATGGTAAGTACATAACTTCTTTATGTTATGTAGTCCTATCTCGCCGTAATTCTTGCTGGATGGGACAGCGTCCCTAGCATCTTTATCCCAGGTGGCTCAAGTGAAGAGACTCTTCAGCACAGTGGACCCAAAGGATGACCTGTCCCGGGAGGCCAAATTCAATTTGTAATGAGTGACAAAGGTATGTGGTCTTGCCCAAGTAGCTGCTGCATAAATAGTATCAACTGGGAGCCCAGATCTAAAGGCACATGAAGTTGATACTGCCCTTGTAGAGTGGCCTTTTACTTTGTTGGGTAACTGTTTGCCAGCAGTCTGATAAGCAAAGGAAATGCAGTCTGAAAGCCATTTTGAGAGGGTAACCTTAGAAACAGGCAAGCCTTTATTTTTGTCTGAAAAGGAAACAAATAACTGATCTGATTTTCTAAATTCTTTAGTCCTGTGTAGATAAAACCTGAGAATTCTGTGGATGTCTAACTGGTGTAGCCTGTATTTAGATTTATTAGAATGATTTGGAAAAAATACTGGTAGTTCAATAGTAGTGTTAAGATTATGTTCTGAACATACCTTGGGAAGAAAGGAAGGGTTAGTCCTAAGTGAGACTCTATCCTTGTGGAAAACAATGTAAGGGGGTCGAACAGTAAGAGCTTGCAATTCTGAGACTCTCCTAGCAGAAGTTATAGCTACCAGAAATAGTGTTTCCAAGATAATAATTTCAGATCTGATAAAGAAGAGGGTTCAAAGGGGGAAGAAATTAAGGATGTGATAACTAAGTTTAGGTCCCAGGGTTCTGGTGGCTGTTTGATTGGAGGCCCGAGAACTCCCTTCAAAAAGGTTTTGCACAAAGAGTGGGGCATGATGGGATTTCCCATGTAGTCAAAATGATAATTAGAGATGGCAGCTAACTGAACTCTAACCATAGCAGCCACAGCTCCTTCATGAAAGATGGATGCAAGGAAGGACAAAATAGATTCTATAGGAGCTGTATAGGGATCTAAGCCTTGGTTTACAGCCCAAATAGAGAACCTTTCCCATTTGGTGGAACACAGCTTCCTAGTGGAAGGCTTGTGGGAAGAAATCATAATGTGTTTGACTGAAGGTGAGAGGGAAACACACCTGGCTATTCGTGGAACTGGAGCAGCCATGTTGTCAGTTTTAGGGTGTGGATGGTAGGATGGAACTGCCCTGACTGATGAATCAGGAGGTCTGGAGATGGTTCCAGAATCCATGGTTCCTCCAAGAGGTAAGGCCACAGGAAGGGAAACCAGACTTGACAAGGCCAGTAAGGAGCAATGAGGATCAGGGTACTCCAACTGTTTTGCTTTCTGTATCACTTTTGGAATGAGAGGAAAAGGTGGGAGGCATAAAGGAGTCCAGGGGGAATTAGGGCAAAGTATCTGCTGCATTTGGTGTTCAGGTGTGTGGCGAATAGGTCGCAACAAGGCTGGCCCCATCTGTGAAAGAGCTCTTTCGCAACTTCTGAATTCAGGGACCACTCGTGAGGCACGAGGCATGAGAATTGTTTGACTGAGTTTGTCTGCTATCACATTGGACTTCCCCGGGATGTGCTTTACTACCAGAAGGTGTTGAGTGTCCCATTGCCCATTTCCAAATTCTTAAGGCCTCTCAGTACCATGGGATAGGGGTTAGCCTTGAGTCAGTAAAAGCTCTCAAGCTTTAGTATCGGCTCCGAACCCATCCAGCAAGAATTACAGTGAGATAGGACTAACATAGCATTGATTATTCACTGTATACCAAGTAGAAGAGAAACAAATTTATTCTAGCAATCAGGGAGAATTGACAGGCAGATGTGAGAGACAAGCTGCTGCATCCAGCTGTCCTCAGAATATTTTTCCTGGAGGATCAAAGTCATTTTTTGATACAGAACAGGTTAAGGAGGAAATGCAAAATTTGATGAACAAAAAGGGAGCCATCAAGCAAAAGGGGACTCTGTTTCTCATTCTTCTGATAATAAAGCATACAGAGAGACTTTGCCAGTGAAACCTTTTCCATTGTTCCAAAGGAAAATGCTTGAGAGGCAGAGAATAGCACAGGAGTTTACTAGAACAGCCGAAAGTACTTTAGAACTGAAAAGGAATCCAGACTCGGGAGATGGAGAAGAAAGAACAGGAAGTAGACAAGCAACACAGACATTAGTGAATAAATGTGAGCGTGCAAAACATCAATCGCTTTTGTGAAATACAGCTGTATAACAATAAGTGGAAAGAGTGGAGTTTTGCTGATTTTGTTAAATTGGGGGAAAATAAAAAACATTTGCCTCACTTCATGTCATTAATATTCAGAATGACTCTTACAGGAGACGAAGAAGGGAAAAAGGTAACTGTAAGTAAAAGAATTTCTGCTCTTAACAGTATTCCTATGAAACTTTTCACAATATAAACTGCATATTTTTAAGTATGTTTAGTTGTTCTTGTATGTGATTGTTACTGCAGTCAAACAGATGCCTTTTTTCTTCTACCTCTTACTTCTTTTTTTGATGCTAAGAAATGTAGGCACAAGAAGAGAAAAAACTAAACAAAAGCATATTTACGTTACTAGGCTGTAATCTTAGGTTGCTGAGGTAGGGGATGGGGTGTAAAAGTATATAGATCTGATATTTTATTTAATATTTGTTTACCGGGTAAAGTCCAACTTAGAATGAAGCCAGTTTTCAGCAGAGAGAGATTTGCTCCGAGTTACTGCACAATGGTACATCAGATACTGAGCCAACAGATATTGCAAACATACTGGCCAACAGATTCAATGCCAACTTCACCTATCTCTCCCCGCTAAAGGACCAATCACAATACCGGAAGAATGCCAGGCACCCAGCATTAATGCAGCACAGGTTAAAGCTACATTGTCCAAGGCTAAGAATACAGCTTCCATGGGACCCAATAATATCCCTGGCGGTGTTCTACATGAATTACAAAGCAAACTGGCACCACATCTGTGTGCCCTGTTCAGTCACAGCCTCACCTCAGGCTTTGTCTCTACTGAACAGGGCACTACTACAGTCATCCCTCTCCATAAAGGGGGAGCAAATACAGACCCTGGGAATTACCGCTCCATTAGCCTGATGAGTCTGATATGTAAAGCTATGGAGTGCATAACAAAGATATAAGAAATCTCCAAACTCCAGACTCCATGCAATTTGGCTTTGTGAAAGGGAGATCAGGCCTGCTCAACCTGGTTGACTTCTTTGAGTCAGTCACCAGAGTTGTGGATGAAGGTAAGGCAGTGCATACAGCCTACCTCGATCTGTCAAGGTCTTTGATACCATTCCTCACTCGGGAATTACTGATAAACTCACCAAACTAGGCATCAACCCCTATATCACTAGGTGGGTTACAAATTGGCCCACAGATAAAACACACAGTGTGAAAGTAGTAGACTCCAAGTTAGACTGCTGACCAGTCATGAGTGGAGTCCCACAGGGATCAGTCCTGGGTCCTCTCTTGTTCGGCATCTACTTCTCAGAAGTCCAGGCCAACACAAAGGGACTCTGGCTGACTAAGTTCGCAGACGACTGCAAGCTGGGAGCCATTATTAACTCCCGAAGTGATGCAGACAGCCTAAAGAAAGACTTCACTGACACCAATAACTGATGTTGAAACCATGGCCTTAAGCTTAATGGCAAAAAATGTCTAGTCATCCCCTTTGGTAAAAACTCAGTTCCCACTAATTACCACATCGATGGGAGCCCACTGAACACTGAAGGCATTATAAGAGATCTGGAGACTAAGGCTGACAGCAACCTCTCCTTCAACCACCACATTGCCACTGTGGTCAGAAAGTCCTTCTATGTGGCACATCTCATTACCAAGGGTTTTGCATCCAGGAAGAAAGAAGTCATTGTCTCTCTCTACTTTTCCCTCATTAGACCAAAGATTGAGTATAATGCCCCATTTGACATGTACCTCACTAGACACCTGCAACAGCTGGAGAGGCCACAGAAGTACCTCATGAGGAGGATTCTAGGCATTAAACACATGTCCTACACTGACAGAGTCAAAAGACTCCAGCTATTCTCTGTCTCACATCGCCTACTTAGAGGCAATCTTTGCTTGACTTACAAAGCCATGTCTGACCCAGCTCTGTTAGAAATGCTACATCTAAAGAAATCCTAGTCCCACCACACCACATGCTCCAGAGACATCATCCTCATTACCACAATCAACAGAATATGCTGGAGGGACAGGTTCCTCACCCATAGACTGCCCGTGCTCTGGAATAGACTTCCCATGCATGTCAACCAGAGCACCTCGTTGTCCCTCCAAGAGAAACCTTAATGAGTGGATGGGTAATAGAAAGTTCACCCCGGGGATCACTCCAGTGGCTCTACTTGACAGAGGCACTGGGAACTAACGTTGGGTGGCATGATGCCAGGGCACTTCTATGGGCTAGGCTTATAAAGGCTCCAGGGCCATTAACCTAGCACACACCTATGAACCTATGAGAAACACTCCAGACGTGGGAGGAAAACAGAGCACCTGGAGGAAACCCACACAAATGCAGAGAAGACAAGACGACTCCACACAGAAGGCACCTCAGCTGAGAATCGAACCGGAGAAACTTTTGCTGTGAATCGACAATGCTACCGCTGTACCACTGCGCCATCCAATATGATTTCTCTTACTTTTTGTGTAGGTGAATGCCTGGATTAAGACCCCTAGCTTAATCTAATAAAATTTTTAAGTGAAAACAAGTAAATATGAGAACAGTGAATATAATGAAGTTTTCCTTTGGCAATAAATGTTTCAGATTATCTTTTAGGCAGCAGCAAAGGACTACATGTTTCTTTTTTCTCGTATGTTCATGTGGAGACAGGCTGTTAAAAAGGCAATAAAAGACAGAACACTGGTTTCTTCAATGCTTCAGGTTAATGATTTCTGAAAACATGCAAGTTGTTTTCACATCTGGGGGAATAAAAGGTTTAAAAAAAAAAAAAAAAAAGATACTAATTACTTTAAGTAAAAGCATAGGGAATAACATGTGTCTTAGCATGCATAACCTAAATTTCAGGTCAGGTTAATTAGGGCCTGTGTTAGCAGCTGTCTACGTGGCACAAATGTTCCTTTAGGAGGGTTAAACTTCATTATTTGAAGATGAAATATAGTTATAAGTGTCTGCATTAAATTAACAGGTCATGGGGCTGTTTTGTGGGTGTGTGTTTCTGTCAGAGTGTTTTTATTAAAACAAAAAGTCTTGCAAAATGTGACATAGGTTCCAATGCTGAAGGTAAGAAAAAGCTGTATAAAGAATTAACCTGCCAAAAATTAATGAGTGCATGTATGACAAAAATGTACATTAAAGTTATGTATTCAAAACAGCTATGCATCTGTGTTGTTCATATTAATCTTCCTCAATTATTTGGTCTCAGATCTCACTCAGCCTGAATTACAAGACTCTCTGATTCAACTCTTGAGTGCCTCTTTCTATGCATAATGCCCCAGTCAAACTGCTATAGCTTAGATCTAACCCTAAGCATAGTCAAAGTAAGAGTAGTAGTAGTAGCAGCAGAACTGGGGCTCAAACTGGAACAGAAGTTCCACAAGAACCATAAGATCACTCCAAGAGATGATGGGAAGGAGAGTAGGAAAGGAGAGTGGGGAGTTGAGGAAGAATGAAAATGGACAACACAGATGCATAGTTATGGTGAGTACATAATTAAAATCTGATGTTGCTCTTTTCATTCATTCCTGAATGACTGGAAAGTACAGTTTTGTACCTACCATAAATGTAGATGTCCGATAGGTATGCATCTGCAGTCATAACATATGGGTTGTCCTGCCTCAGGCATCCCTTCGGTCGGCCGGATTCCAAAGTCTGGGTCTGGCCTCGGCTGATGTCGCACTTCACCCGACGTCATAGCTCCTGGGGTATAAAGGCATCAGCCAACGCCATTTTCCTCAGTGTTTCTTGCCCCAAATGCCAGGTGCCCTCTAGGAAGGTTAAATTTGGATAAAAGTAGAAAATTCCAAACAGTAGAAAGCAAAAAGTATATATACATATATACATACAAACAAATACACCATGATAGATTCCCCCAGTTAGCTAAGAGAGGGGTAACTACCCTAGGAATACCACAGAGGGGAAGGAGGGTGGGTAATCCTGACTGCAGATGCATACCTATCGAACATCTACATTTATGGTAGGTACAAAACTGTACTATGTCCTTCAAGGATGCATCTGCAGTCATAACATATGGGTAGAATACCATAGCCAAACTGGGGGAGGAGGCACTAAGATAAAGATGGTGTAGTTAAGATCCCTTGTAAAACTGCAGTTGCAAAACCTGCTCGGGATCTGGAGTATAAAGGAAGATTGTAATGCTTGGCAAATGTATGCACGGAGCTCCAAGTAGCAGCTTCTAAAATGTCTTTGGTAGCCACTCCTCGTAGGAAAGCTGCAGTGGTGGCTGTGGCTCTTGTGGAGTGAGGCCTGATATTTTCAGGGGTTGTCTTTCCATGAAAGGAGTAGCAGAATTGAATGCAATTTCCTATCCATTTTGAAATTGTCTGTTTGGAAATTGCTTTTCCTTGCACTCCTGTTGCATATGCTACCAGAAGCTGGTCAGTTTTTCTGCTGGTCTTAGTTCTGTCCAGATAGTAGCGTAGTTGTCTGTGTACATCCAAGGTGTGCAGTAGTTTTTCCCCCCTGTTCTGTGGGTTAGGGAAGAACGTAGGTAAATGAATAGCTTGGTTCAAGGATACCCTGGATACCACCTTTGGCATGAAAGTAGGATTGGTTCTCAGAGACACTCTATCCTGGTGAAAGATAAGGAAAGGCTGCACTGCCATTAATGCCTGTAACTTGGATACCCTTCTTGCTGAAGTGATTGCTAGAAGGAAAGCAGTTTTCCAAGATAAGAACTGTAAGTCTGCTGATGCTGCTGGTTCAAAAGGGGGAAGTGTTAATTTTTCCAGCACAAAATTGAGATCCCATGCAGGCAGAGGTGGTTTCCTTGGAGGTTTTACAGTTTTGATCCCTCTTAAAAATTGTCTGAGGAGAGGGTGAGAGAAGATAGGAGGATCCATGTTGTACTCTGCTGAAATTGCTGAAGCATGAATCTTAATGGAAGAATAAGACAGGCCATTGTGGAACAGTTCTGCTAAGTATTCTAGGATGTGTGCTAGGTTTGCCAGTGTGACATTTGTTCCCTTTGATGCACTCCAAATGAGGAATCTCTTCCATTTGGCTGAGTATGTTTTCCTTGTGGAGGGTCTGCGAACCTCCAGGATAATGTCCTTGACCCTCTGAGATAAAACAGATTGGTTTTGTTTTATGCAATTTTCCAGGCAGTTAGCTGCAGTGTTTTCAAGTTTGGATGCAGGGTCTTGTAGTTGTTCTGCGTTAGAAGTAAAGGCCATAGAGGTAGAGGCCATGAGTTCGTCCGAGACATGCTTCTCAGTAGCGGGTACCAATGCTGCCTTGGCCAGTCTGGAGCTATCAGAATCACCTTTGGCTGTTCCTCCCTGATCTTCAGTAGAACTTTGTACATCAATGGGACAGGTGGAAAGGCATAAACTGTCAGGGCCTTCCACCTGAAAGAAAGGGAGTCCACCCTCCAGGCTTGTGGGTGGTATTCTCTTGAGCGGAATTTCTTCAGTTAGTGGTTGAGTGGGGAGGCGAACAGGTCTATCTCTGGCATTCCCCATTTCTTTGTTATGTTTTTGAAGATGTCTGGATGCAGCATCCATTCGTGAGCATCCGTGGTAGTTCTGCTTAAGCTGTCTGCTAGTGAATTCTCTTTTCCTGGTACGAATCTGGCCTGCAGTTGAATGTTGAGATTCAGGCCTAGGTTCCACAGGTCCATTGCCATCCGGCATAGAGGGTAGGAATGCGTGCCTCCCTGTTTGTTGATGTACCACATGACTGTGGTATTATCCGTCCTTATCAGCAGGTGTCCTTACTGGAGGAATGATTTGAAAGCCTCTATTGCATGCTTCACTGCCAGCATCTCCTTTAGATTTATGTGTAGATTCAGCTGGTCTTGAGACCATAGGCCTTGGATACACTTGTCTTCCATGTGTGCCCCCCAGCCTAGGTCTGAGGCGTCCGTGATGATGGTCTGCCTTGGTTGTGGTTTGTGGAAAGGCAACCCTCTGTTGGTCTGGCAGGCCTGAGCCCACCACAGGAATTCTTTTTTCAGGCATGGAATGATTGGTATCATGGTTTCTAGACTGTGTCTGTGTTGAGACCATACATTCCTTAGGTACCATTGTAATTTTCTCATATGCAGCCTGGCATGTGGGATCAAGATTATGCAAGATGCCATGTAACCCTGGGCCTGCAGGACTTTCCTTGCAGTAAGCTGAGTTTGTCTTGTCAATGCCATGAAGTAGACTGGTAATTGCTTTTGTTTTTCTTCTGTGAGAAAAGCCATCTGAGTTATTGTGTCCAGTTTTGCACCCAAAATTGTTATCTTTTGGGATGGCACTAGTCTTGACTTCTGTATGTTGACTGTGTATCCCAAGGCTTGCAACAGTTGTATGACATAGGCCAAATCCTTTATTATTTTTGTCTTGTTGTCCGCTTGTATTAGGCAGTCACCCCCTAAAACTAGCTACCTTAGTAAACAAATATCCTACACCACCTCTCAGTACCCCACTTACAAATTTTTTCTCACTCCCCTAAATTATCAAGAGCCTACCCTCCCCACTATAGTTGATTGCAATACCAGCTTTACCCTGCAGGTGGCACCCCTATCCCATCTAAACTTTTCTCCTGCTTATCTATTTCACATTCTGCCATTATGACTCCATACTTCTATTAAACTGAACTACTCTAACACTTTACACTGTACCCATTTTCTTACTTATCACACTCTCCTGTTCTATAACAGCCTCCCCACCTATCTGTGTTCCTTCCCACTTTAGACTTGCTAACCTTTCCAAACGTAATCAGCTCTGCTGACTGATTGTCTCTCCTCAGCTGCTCCATTGCCATTTTCTACCCGCTCCGTTCGCCCTGCGGGCTCACTCCGCTCCCCTACCCTACCCCCAAATCCCACCCACCCCCAGTGCATCTACATTTATACTTAGCAGACCACTCCTACTTCCTGTCTACCATTTACACCCCACCCATTTCTCCACCTTCTTCCTCTCTACCTAACAAACTCCTCCCCTTTCACCATCATCTTCCCCCTCCCCCTATAATCCATCTACTCATACCACCCTTCATACTGAACACAAAATCTATTTCTAAGCCTCCTACCTAAACTACATATTCTAAGTTACCAGCCTCAACATGCTTGCTAAATTAACATCAGTCTCAATCCAACTACTACTAATACTAAACCTTATTTATATCTATCACCTCACCCAGCCCAACTCCACAACTCACACACCACTACTTCACTCAACTAGCTCACTCCCTTCAACCCACTCAAACTCATTTGTCTCAATCTCCCCTGCACTGTATCCCATAAAGACCCATCTATTTTTTAACTACAAACTAAGCTCTACTTATACACCCTTTAGCCCCTCTCTAACCTCCAATATCCACATAAACCCAACAACATACAAGATACAAACAAGACAATCCAAACACCACACCAACTTTTTCCAACTCCTATCAACCATACTTCTATCAGGATAACAAATAAGAGTGCTCGGCAGCCGAAGTAGTCAGAATGCCTTAACGCAGTTTTATTAGAATAAAAAATAAATAGCGTTTTCGCTACTGCATACATGTAGCTTCCTCAGAGGCTAAAAACACAGAAAAGGCACCAACCAGTTTTTATACTATAGGCAGCCTAATTAAAATCAGCTCACTTGTGGGTCCTGCAACTGGTGCCATGTTGTGAAATCTGGTAGTTCGTTTAGCATAGGCCAAAGAAAATATTGGATTAACTATAAAATAAACTGTGATACAAAATCTGTCATATATGTTGCTCTCTGTGTATGCTGTCCAGCATTTTATGTCGGAAAGACTGACAGAAAATTCAGAGAGCGCATATATCAGCATACATATGCTATTAGAAACAAAAAAACTGAGAATGCGCTTGCCAAACATGTGGAATCTAACCATGGACATAGCTTTGTCTTTATGGGCATTGACTGTAAACAGAAATCTATTAGGGGAGGACCTACTTCTTTACTATTAGAAATTTTAGAATTACATTGGCAGCTTAAGTTGGATGCCTTTAATATGCCAGGTTTAAACGAAAGCTGTAACATAGCCCCTGTGTTAAAATATAGGGCTTATTTACGCTGACCAACTAGAATTGTAATATGAATTCATTCATGAATCGGATGTGATCAGAATTTTTAGTCTGGTATATATATCTTGTTAAACTAGCTTTTTAAAAAAAGCATTATAACATTTTCGCACAAAATACAGTAATTTGTGCCATACAAAAGTGTGTTATTTTATTTTATTTTATTTTATTGTAAATGCATTTATTTTAAAAGCATTTGTTATTAACATAAGGACAGGAAACATTATTGTTGATAGTTGTTAAAAATTTTTTTAGGATTGATCTTTTTAGGATTGATTGTTTAAGAAAATACCCTATTACTTTAAGGAAGTGATGTTTTACGAATAACAGCTGATTTTAATTAGGCTGCCTATAGTATAAAAACTGGTTGGAGCCTTTTCTGTGTTTTTAGCCTCTGAGGAAGCTACATGTATGCAGTAGCGAAAACGCTATTTATTTTTTATTCTAATAAAACTGCGTTAAGGCATTCTGACTACTTCGGCTGCCGAGCACTCTTATTTGTTATTCTAAAGTTTGTCTTCTACTGGTTCATATACTTCTATCAGGAGATATACACCCTAACCCAGGCCCAAACACCACTCACCCTACATCAAAATCTATCCTATTAGCTTCTCTAAATGCCCGAAGCATAGTTAACAAAATCCCCAATTTTCATGCCTGGCTTCACCACAACAAGCCTGACATCCTAGCTATTTCAGAAACCTGGTTAAAACCTCATATAAAAGATGCTGAAATAGTATCACCAAACTACTCCATCATCAGAAAAGACCGGGTACAGAAAAAGGGTGGGGGAGTAGCTCTACTTTACTCATCCTCCCTATCCATTACTCCCTACAACAAACCCATTCCACAATTCTCCAATGCAGAATTAGTTCTAGCTCTATTTTCTTTAAATAAACACAAACACATTTGCATAGCGTCACTTTATATTCCCCCTGGAGACAATATCTCAGTACTTGAAGATATACTTATCCTGGCTTTCTACCAATATCAGCAATGAAACTATTATCATGGGAGACACCAATATTAATTGGTCTTCCATTCATTCACCTACACACCGCCTAAACATCAACCTTTATAAGTACTCTCAGCTCATCAACCTCCCTACTAGGCCCTCTAAAGACTTCTCCAGTGGAAGTACCCTAGACTGGATCTTAGTCTCTCACCCTCACAACTACAATGATAGTGGAACTCTTCCTAATTCCCTCAGTGACCACCTTCCCATTTACACCAGACGTCTTCCATCTCCATTACAAGTTACCCATAACTACATCAGTACTCGCTATCTAAAGAAATTCAACCCAATAGCCTTCTCTGACTCCCTAAAAATCAATAAACTGGAACCCCCTAAAAACTCTACCCTAGATAATGCTGTTGAACACTTCAATACAACTTTCCTAAAACTGCTGGATAGTTTTGCCCCCATAAAAACCAAAAGAATAAGTAACAAAATCACCCCCTGGCTAACAAAAAACACAAAAACCACTATGCGACTCAGAGACAAAACATGGTCTCGTTACCAAAGAAACAAAACTCCCACCACCCTTAATGAATTCAAAACACTTCGCAATAGAGTTAAAAAGCTTATCACAATTGATAAACAGAATTATTTCTCCTTACTACAAAACAACCACAAAACCAATCCACAAAAATTCTGGAAAGGCATCACTACCCTCCTAAAACCTGGCTCAACAG
Organism: Protopterus annectens; assembly: GCF_019279795.1. NCBI lineage: Eukaryota > Metazoa > Chordata > Ceratodontiformes > Protopteridae > Protopterus > Protopterus annectens. The sequence continues at coordinate 229,504,907 of NC_056746.1, forward strand.
AAAACCCAAGCCCAAACCCAAAAGCACAAGATATAGATCTGGCTACCCAATTCAATTCATTTTTCATAGACTCTATTTCCAAGCTAACCTCATCCTTCTCTAATAACACCTCACCCCCTACGTCTGCATCTTCCCTATCATCACCCCCTTCATCTCCAGCCTCCCAACTCCCATCATTCTCCCTAAAACCTATTCCTACTTCTACCATAAGAAAACTCCTTCAAAAGCTAAAACCATGCTCCAATGCCCCCGATAACATTCCATCATCCTTCCTCAGCATAGCTGCCGAAGCCATTGCCTTCCCCCATCAGCATCCTAATCAATCGGTCTATCCAAGAAGGTCTTGTACCCAAACTCTGGAAAAGGGCTTTCATCATTCCTCTGCACAAAGGAGGCAATAATAACAATATTACTAACTTTCGTCCCATTGCCATCCTCTCTCCTATATCAAAACTCCTAGAGAAATGTATCCATCTTCAACTCCTTCCCTATCTCTTAGATAACAACTTACTAACTTCCACACAACATGGATTCAGACCAGGTCACAGTACCATGACTGCCCTCCTTTCCTTCCTGGAAACTGTAAATAAAGACAGAGATTCTGGCTCCACTGTATCTACCCTCTTTCTTGACCTGTCTAAGGCCTTTGATACTATCTCTCACAACCTTCTCCTTACTAAACTATCTAACCTAAACCTATCCCCTTCCTCTCTCAATTGGTTCACCAGCTATCTCTCTAACAGACAACAAGCTGTCAAGTGGAAAAAAGCCATCTCCACTTTCCTTAACACACCCACTGGTGTCCCCCCCAAGGATCCATCTTGGGCCCTCTCCTTTTCAATATATTTATAAACAATTTTTTCCATTCAATTCCCCATGCTAAACTTATTCAATATGCAGATGATTCTACAATTATCTGTGCAGCCAGATCCATCCCCACTCTTTTACATCTAACTCAAGATGCCTTCTCTACCACAGAACAGTGGATGAAGGACAATCATCTAGCACTCAATGCATCAAAAACCAAACTTATGGTATTTACCCCCTCAAAAACCACAACCTTTGATAGTACACTATTCTCCATCAGAATAATACACCTCTCGAACTAGTATCTGAAACCAAACTACTAGGAGTCCAGATTGATGACCAGCTTAGATTCAAAAGCCACCTACTACTAAACATAAAAAAAACCCACCAGAAACTCGGCATGCTGTACCATAACAATCAATTCCTCACTACATCTACAAAGATCACTCTTGCTACTACATTTCTCATCCCCTCTCTCCTGTATGGTGCCCCTCTCCTAACAAACCTACAATCATCTCTCAAAAGTAAACTGTCCTCCTGTTATAATAAGATTGCCAAATTTGCCACCAGCCACAAATCATCTACCCATCACTGTACATCTCTGCACAAACTCAATTGGCTAGAGCTTCCTCACTATCTCTCATATACTCAGCTCACTTTTGCTCACAAACTAATTTTTCAACCCTCACTCTGTCCCTCTCTCAACTCTACCTTTAAAATGCACATGCCACAAAGACTCCTAAGATCTAATAACCAAAACCTAATAGAGCTGTACAAACCCCTTCACTCTCCAGGACAAAACCTCCTATCCTATGCCCTGGCACGCATATGGAACTCACTTCCTTCCTCTATCCGTACCACCACCAACCTCCCTGCCTTTAAAAAATCACTGCACTCACATTTTACATCCTCATGGGAATGCTCCTGCACCCACCCCTCATAGCCTATTCCACACCTCCTACAAACAACTATATCATAAATTACAAGACACCAATTTAGCCAACTGTAACAACATCTTATCATTTGACAATCCCTACAATTCCACTCATGGAACTATATATTTACACAACAGCAATGCTTGCTCCTATACAGAACTTAACCTAAGAATCTTTATATCATCTACTTATATCTTAAATTTTTCTACAAAATAAAACCCATAACTTATCACTGTAACTGCTTAACCTTTGTTTTGTTTTCTCTGTAACCCACAAATGACTTACATTTTAAACTGCTGTAATCTTTTTGTTACCATTGTTTAAAGAATTGTCTCTAATCTACAAATGATTGAAATTGTAAACTAATGTAATCTTTTTGTAATGTTTGTTTTGGAGCTTTTCTCCCCAGGACTCCATTGAAAATGGGTTCTTTTTGGCCCAATGGACTATCCTGGTAAACCAACTGCAAATAAAATAAATAAAAATAAATTGGGTAGATCTGAATTCCCTGAAGCCTGCAATGTGCAATTACTGATGCCAGGCATTTCGTGAATACTCTGGGCGCAGTAGATGAGCCAAAGGGCAATGCTGAGAATTGATAATGCTCTGATCCTGCAAGAAATCTGAGGTGTCTTCTGCAATATGGTCGTATAGGGACGTGCAGGTATGCCTCCTTGAGATCTAGAGTCACCAGCCAAGACTCCTTGCCCAACATGGGAAGAAGTTGCTGTAGGGTCAGCATCTTGAATTTTGGTACAATGAGATATGTGTTCAGTGCGGACAAGTCGAGAATAGGCCTCCATTGAGTTTCTTTTCTTGGTACAAGGAATAGTCTGGAGTAAAATCCTTGGCCTTGTTCCATAGATGGTACCTTTTCTATTGCGCTCATTCTTAGTAAGTTGATGATTTGTTTTAGAGCCTCTGACTTCTGGCTTGGTGTAAGGTTTGGCATTCATCTCTTTTTTGGTAAAGTGTGGAAGTGAAACCTGTAGCCTTTGTCTATTGTTTGCAATGTCCATTTGTCTCCTGTAATGCAATGCCAGTTTTTTGAAAATAAAGCTAACTTTCCGCCCAAGGGTGCTTCCAGTTGTTCCCTGGTAGGCGGAATCAGCGCCAAGTCATTGTGTGTGTCCTGTGGAAGTGGTTGTAGTCGCAGCTGTGGCGGTACTCCTGTGGTTGGCAGGTTGCCACTGACGACCCCTGTAGGCACCCCTTGATTGACCTCTGCCTCTTGGGCATCTATTTCTGCCTCTCTGTGCTCTGGAGGTGTCTGGAAAGGACCAATTCTTTGAAGGCCAATTTCTGCTGAACCTCGGAGGTTGGACCTGCAGAAAATCCTTGACTGTTTGCACAGATTTTGCTTTTTCTTCCACTTTCTTTAAAATCTCCTGTGCAGGGGAGCCAAATAAACTTTGTTTCTCCATAGGGGCATCTAGGAGTTTAGACTTAACATGGTCTGGCAAGGATTGCTCTTTTAGCCAGGCGAGCCTTCGAATCACTGCTCCAGTCATAGCTGATCTAAATGAAGCCTCCAGTGCATCATAGCCACATTTTAAGAAATGATTACTGACCTGCTGAGAGTTGTGTACCAAATCCTGAAGGGACTTACGGTCTAAAGGTTCAGGAGAGGAAAGCTTTTTATTCAGCTGATCTAACAAAAATTCCTGGTACTGTATCATGTGAAATTGACAGTTTAAAGCCCTGGCAGAAAGAGTAGCAGATGTATAAACCTTTTTACCCCATCTCTCTAATGCTCTTGATTCTCTTTCAGAGGGTAGGGGGTTTTTGGCAGAGGCAGCTGCAACACCCTTAGGGCCCTGAGAAATAGTTTCTGGGTCTGCAGCATGGGCCTTATACAAGTGGAAGTGAGAATCCAGGACCCTGTAATATCTGTCAGGTTTTGCAGGGGCCGGGGGAAGAGCATCAGGGGCAGAACTGGCATCATTGTATGCATCATCAACAACTGATAGTACAGGTGGTATGGCTAAAGGCCTATGCTGTGGCAAGTGTAAAAAAGTCCTTAGCCTTTTCCTAGAATCAGAAAAATCCTGACCCTGCCATTGGAAGTGTTCCCTCATTGAGTGTAGAGTTTCCCCAAATGAAAATTCTTCTGGGGGGGAGGCAGAAGGAATGGAGTCTTCTGCATCCGAATCCTCATAAGGTGAGTATGGTCCTTCCTGATGGTCTGATAAATCTGATCCATCCGAGGAATAGTCAGAGGAGAGAGGTTCAGGGGGTTCAGTCCTAGGCCTTTTTTCAGGAGGAGGTTGTGAGGCCCTGTCTGGGTGAGGTTGGGATCCCCTGATCAGAGATATAAGGTCCTCAGCAAGGCTGAGAATCTGAGAACTAGAGGAAGGTCTGTGAGAGGAAGCTTTAGTAGGTAAGGCCTTGGAAAGTTTAGCTGCTTTAGCCCTGGAGAAGGCCTTAATAGACATAGAAGCAGGGGGTCTAGCTGCCCCACGTGCAGCAGTAGAGATGTCCAACGGAATGGTGTCGGACAAATCTTGTGCGCCTGCTTCTTCGGTAGGAATTTCTGTTGCCGACTCAGCCGGGGCCTCTGTGGCTTCGGTTGTCGGAGGCATGCTTTCGGCAGAAGGAAGAACCGAGGACTCGGTTTCAGCTGAAACCGAGACACTCGCGGTAGGCCTAACCGTGGTTTCAGCCGAAACCGCGGGCCGCAAGTGTCGGTCCTTTTCCTTGCGTTTTTTGGCTAAATGCGTAGTCGGAGTCTCCGAAGGCATTTTATATGTAAAAGCAGGGCCAAAAAACTCTTCTGCAAACTCCGACCGACGTCTAAGTGTCCGTCGGTTGAAGGAAGCACAGGCTAAACAAGCTGATACGTCGTGGTCTGGGCCTAAGCAAGGAAGGCAGTAAGAGTGGAAATCCTTATGAGGTATTTGTTTCCCACAAGTTAAACAATTATTTACTTTGTCTGACATCGGCTGTGGCAAGAAAGAGTCCCCAACGGGGTACTTAGCTTTTTTAGAAGTCTTCGGTAGCTGAAATCTCTGGATCTGACCGACCGGCACTTGCGAACAGCTTCTGCTTGGGCACGCGGCAAGAAAGACTGAGGAAAATGGCGTCGGCTGATGCCTTTATACCCCAGGAGCTATGACGTCGGGTGAAGTTTGACATCAGCCGAGGCCAGACCCAGACTTTGGAATCCGGCCGACCGAAGGGCTGCCTGAGGCAGGACAACCCATATGTTATGACTGCAGATGCATCCTTGAAGGACATCAGAGTCCCCAGCTATATGGACATTGGGTGGTCCTCATGGAAGTATATTCTGCAGTACTGCAGAACCACAAGCAGCTCTGCTCCTGGACGTCAAATCCAATTTGTAAAGAGCAATAAAGGTATGAGCATTAGACGAGGTAGCTGCTAAGCAAATGTCATCAACAGAAGTTCTAGACCAAACAGCGGATGAGGCAGCCATGGACCTAGTGGAATGCGCTTTAGTAGGCCTGGGTAGAGACAGACCTTGCTGACTGTCAACAAAAGAAAAGCAACCATTAAGCCATCTGGCCAGGTTAATTTTAGAAACTGGTGAACCCAATTTGTTTGAGGAGAACAATACAAACGATTGCTCTGACTTCCTGAAATCCTTTGTTCTGTGAAGATAAAAACATAGTTGCCTATGTACATCCAAAAGATGAAGCATGTATTCTCCTTTGTTAGCAAAGTTGGAAAAGAAAACAGGCATTAATGTACGTTTCAGGTGCTACTTTGGGAAAACCCCATCTTAGTGAAAAATAAGATAAAGAAATTTGGAAGAGATGGCATGGAGTTCAGAAACTCATCTTGCACCAGAAAAGCTGTTATCCATGAAAAAAATTTAAATCAGACTTAACTGATGGTTTGAAGGGTTTCTGAGTTAACCCTTGCACAACGATTATCAAATTCCAGAAGAAGCGATGGGTCCTTTATGGGGGCCTAAGCAAGAATGTACCTTTTAGAAAAGCCTTGCACAACTCTAAGAAGCTAATGAGGAAACCTTTTCTCCTGAGTGACAATTAGATATGGCTGCCAGATGCATTTTGATAGTAGAAAAACAAGCTCCTTCTTGAAAAATGGATGCTAAAAAGTTTAGGACCACAGAGATAGGAGCAGTGATGGGGTACAATTTCCTCTGTCGAGCCCAAATAGAGAATCTTTTCTATTTACATTTGTACATCTTCCTTGTAGAGGCCTTGTGGGAAGACATGAGTAGCTGTCAGACTGGGAAAGAAAGCCTGTGCAGTCTAGCTGTCAGTGGAATTGGAGAAACCATGTGGTCAACGTGAGGCCTAGAATGTTGGGATGATCCATCCTGGAGGGGTGAAAAAGCAGGTCTGGAATGGGGTCCATTATTCTTGGTGGATAATACAGGTGAGACCAAAGGAAGGGAAACCAAATTTGACAAGGCCAAAAGAGGGAAATGAGGACAACCATATTCTTCAACCAAAGTGCCTTCTGTACAAATTTGGGAATTAGAGGTATGGGGTTAAGCATTAAAGGAGACCAGGGGCCAAATGTGGACTAGAGCACCTCTCAGTGACTACCCCCGAGGGGAAATTAGTGCAAAGAACCTGTTGCACTTGTTGTGGAGAGATGCAAAAAGGTCGCAGCACGGTTGACCCCAACGATGGAAAATTCACCCCACCACTGACTGACTGAGACACCACTCGTGAGGCATGAGAATGGACCTGCTGTGTTTTTCCTCTACAAAGTTGGATTTCACTGGTATGTGCGTTAACATAATAAAGTAGATGGAGGAGACCTCCCACTGCTACACTCTTATTGCCCCCTCCCATCTGCAAATGAACTAAACCACAGACATGCTGTTGGTTTGTACAGCAATTGTCCCAAGAGGGAGAGCATCCTGGAAGGCCTGCAATGCTAGGAAGACTGCACTCATTTCTACGACTTTGATATGTGAACTGGTCTCTTCTGGGGACCATGTGCCCTGGACCATCTGTCCCAGGAAATGCCGCCACACCCCAACGCAGGTGGAAGGCATCCATGGTTACAATGGCTACTACGGATAGAAGTACAACAGGAGTGAGTTGGAAAACTTCATCTGACTGTATCCAGCATAACTGTGTATGTATAGGGGAGTTTGATAGGGAGGATGATGGGAAAGTCGATGACATGTGAATGAACAGCTAGGGTCCATTGAAGAATGCGCATATAAAAAAGGCCATAGAAACTAAGTTTATGGCAGCTGACACTAATCTTGGGGTCTGAAGAATAAGTCTGTTTGGGGGAGAAGTGTGTGCAATAATTTCCTCCACCTGGCATCTGACTGACTGTGTTCAAATGAGCACCTATGAACTACAGGCTCTGTACAGGATGAAGAGATTTGCAGATGCTGACAGAGGATGCCTAGAAATTGACTTAAGTGGAGCAAGTAGTCCATGGATTTCTATAGGAGATGCTTAGTTAGGGTGGCGAGGAGCCAGTAATCTAGGAATGGAAACACACACTAAATCCCAGCAGTTTCAAATGAGCTGCTTCCACTGCCGTACATTTGGTAAACACCCTGGTGGCTGTGGTGAGACCAAAGGGCAGACATCTGAAATGACAGTGACTGGCCTCTAGCCAAAAGTGCAGAAATCTGTTTGATCATCTGCTCATCTTTATATCAGTATGCATCCTGAAGATCAATGTAGCACATCCAATTGTCCTTGTGTAGAAATGGCAGAATGGGCTGAACCATGACCATATGGAACTTTGACTTCTTCATAAACTGATTTAGCTTGTTTAGATCCAGAATTGGTCTCAGGCCCCTGGTTTTCTTTGGCACTAAAAAAGAATCTTGAGTAAGTTCCAAACCTTTTCTGGTCCGATGGGACCTCCTGGATGACTCTTTTGTCTAGCAGCTTTAGAATATCTTGAGCTGCTGCCTCCTTCTGACTGGATGAGATGTCAGGAAGCCTTTTTCTTTTGGTTGGGAATCTGGGAAAATGGTATGAAATAACCTCTGGACATGAATTTTAGCACCCAAGAATCTTTTGTTATTGATGCCCATGTGTCTGGGTGCAGAGACAAGTACCTCCTGGCTACTTCCAGGGGTGGGCAGTTGGGCAACCTTTCAGGAGAGGTGAAAGGGTTTATTTGAAAAGGAATGAATCTCATAAAACCCGGTTTTAAGTCTCTCTTCTGCTGCGAGTACTGCGTCTTTCATTTGAATTTCCCCCCCCTCTGTCTCTAAGGGAGTTATCCCCGCATGATTCCTGGAAAGGACCATAAGGCTTACAGAACCACATTTTCTTGCCACCTCTTTGATTCCTGGAGAAGGATCGTTGAGGGGTAGAAAAGTGTATCCCTAAGGCAGACAGGATCTTTCTGTCCTGTTCACTCCAGGAAAACATTTCCTTTACAGTAGGCTCAACAAAAATGTTGCATCAAAAGAAGCATTAATGAAAAAGACTTGAAATGCTCCGCAAAGTCACATAAGTACATCCAGACATACTTCGCCTAATGGCTATGCCTAAACCCGCCACCCTGAGGTACCTTCAGCAACATGGGAAAATAGCCTCATGGATGCATTAGAGCTGGATAAGAAAGTGGACAGTTGTGAAGAAGACTTCTTGGAGACCTCCACAGACAAGGACACAGGGAGGGATTTGGACAGTTCCTTAGTAAAATCCCACTGTAATCTTGTGAAATGTGTCACGTAATTCAGAGACCATAAAACAAAGGTCGCCGAGGCAAAAACATTCTTTCTGAAGCTATCCAACACACCCTGGACTCTCTGTTAGGGGGCTGGACAGTGGAGATCTGCTCTGCTAGCTCCTTCTTTGTAGCTGCCACCACAACCACAGCATCAACAAGAACTCTCTTCTCCGGCGTGGCCTGCCCTTAGGTGGCGCAAGAAATTTATCAGACTGATGGGGAATAGATTCTACAGTATTTGATTCCTTCTATGCGCAGTGAGAGACTAGATCTATAAGCTCATTTGTCGAGGGAGTTACACAGGATGTAGATGGACCAGATCCAAAAGCTTCCAGATAGACTGACTCCTCTTGGGAGGGGGTATAAAAGAACTTTCCATCCTTTGGCTTAAGAATCTCTAAGATGTCTCCAAAGCAGTTGTCATCCTGTGGAGATATGGGGGACCCCTCCCCTTCATTGAAGTCAGTGTCTTAGGTGAGAGATTCCTCAGCAGAGTCTGTGTATCTCCTCTTACATGCTCTTTTTCTGAGAACCTCCTCAGTGGGTCAATTTGGAGAGGTATCCAAAGAGAAGGGAAAGTCCTCAAGGTGGACTGTCTGGACAATTGATGGGGTCCACTGTCCCTGTGGAATATACCTGAGAGGATCAGAGCTCAGACATGAAGGAGGTAGAGCTGTAGGATCCAAACAAGATAGAGTAGTTGAATTTCTCAGATGACAGAAGAATATCTCCACTACCCCAAAGGCAGCAGGACATGGAGATGCAGTAGCTGGTCGCACCAGAGCCGAACCTGCTGATGCTACCAAGCCTTGTAGGGGAGTCAGATCTGAGATATCTAACACCAAAGCTCCAAGGGGCAAGAAAAGCTCCGGCAACCTCAGAGTGCAACCTAGCCCTCCCAGACCTGATACTGATGCTTTGGCTTCAAGACTCATCCTGGCCAAAAGGAACAGTAGCTGAACAAGTCAGGAAAGCGGTCAGAGTTGTAGATCTAGCTATCTTCAGATTCGATGTCAACACTCTCAGATCTCTCTGATCTATCACTGATCTATACTAATAGGATACCTACAATATGTACCTTCCCCTGCTGTACCATAGCATGCAGATTCTACATCTTACTACTCAAACACTTTGCATATCATTGCAATACTACCAAACTACTGTAAACCATGCTCCAAGTCACCCTTGTTTGCTCCTCTTCTGTACATCACATATATTTTTTCCTCTGTCTATAGCCTAAAAACATGGTTCTTCTTCCATGACAACCTTCCTTCCATGTTAGTTTAAAACTACAGTACTCAACATGTGACTTTTAATGGGTCTACTTCACTTCAAAACCCCATTTCACTGACATTCATTTTACTGAGACCAAATCACCTAAAGTTCAAAACACTGACAACTTCATTTCACTGAATCTCATTTCACTAAATTGTAAGCTATAGACTTGATGTGGCAGTGTGTAGAGTACTGGAAGGCAAGTAAAAGGTATATGCCCTTTTCCCCACTGTAGTGCGACCCGGAGTTAGTATATATAGTTAGGGGGTGGGCAGGTGTCACCCCCCCACTTAGTTTGGTTTTATATTGTCTGTGTTTTGTTAATTAGATATACAAGTAGTTTTTACATTGTGGAAAGAGGTACCCATTAGTTTTGTGACTTTGTGTATGGTTTCCATTTAGTCTTGTGAAATTTAGCATATTAAGCTGTCGGTGAAATGAGATTCAGTGAAATGAAGTTGTGTTTTGAACTTTAGGTGATTTGGTCTCAGTGAAATGAATGTCAGTGAAATGGGATTTCGGTGAAGTGAAACAGACCCACCTTTTAACCCATCTCTAAGTTGGTTGGGGGAATGCCTTTCCTGATCAAGCTATAACAGTTGCACAATTTTAATTCTAATGAATGCAGCAATACCAGCTTACACTATGACACCATGCACTGACTACATAAGCATGCTAATCACTTGCTCCCACCAATTCATTCCCTTACCACTAGTACATAATCTCCAG